>NC_045426.1:580757983-581060817 GCF_902635505.1 Sarcophilus harrisii | reverse complement strand
ATCCTGTGATATCATATGATACAAATTAAAACAACTTGGAGGTACCACCTCACGACTCTCAGATTAACTAAGATTGATAAAAAAAAGATAATAATAAATGTTGGAGGGGATGCGGGAAACTGGAACACTAATACACTGTTGGTGGAGTTGAGATCTGATCCAACCATTCTGGAGAGCAATTTGGAACTAAGCCCAGAGTTATAAGATGTGCATACTGGGCTTGTATCCCAAAACGATCATAAAAAAGAGAAAAGGATCTATACGTGCAAAAATGTTTGTAGCAGCTCTTTTTGCTGTGGCAAAGAATTGGAAAATGAGTAGATGCTCATTAAGTAAGAAATGGCTAAGTTGTGATATATGAAGGTAATGGATTATTACTGTTCTATTAAAAATGATGAACAAGCTGATTTTAGAAAAGATTTACATGAACTGATGCTGAATGAAATAAGCAGAACCAGGAGTACAATGTATACACAACAGCAAAAATGTGCAATGATCAACTATGAAAGACTCAGTTCTTCTCAGTGATTCAATGATCCAAAGCAATCCCAATAAACTTTGGACAGAAAATGCCATCTGCATTCAGAGAGAGAACTATAGAGACTGAATGTAAATAAATACTTGCTATGTTCACTTTTGTTCTTTTTCTTCTGTTTCTTTTCCAGTCATAGTTTTTCCCTTTTATTTTGATTTTTCTCTCCCAACATGATTCATAAAGATATGTGTACTAAAAAGTTAATGTACATGGATTACCAGAAAAAATAAAACAATAAAAAAATTTGAAATTCTTTCAAATGTTGTTATTATGATATGATTTTTAGTTTCCTCACAATTTTGCTTATCTTCTTTTGGACACGAACACTTATCAATGTATTTCTTAAATGTGCTGCTCAGAAAATAAACCAGTATTACAGATGTAAATTGACCAGAACAAAGTACAGAATGAAGATATTCTCTCTCACCACATATGCTTCTATTTTAAAAAAATGACTAATATCTTTTATTTTTATGTGACCTAAATTATCAGTATAATCTCACAGCTCATTGAAAAGATCTGACACTGTTTGAAATGTTCAATACCTAAAGACTTTCCACCTCTGTAAAACAGGGAATAGACAAATTCTTATATCTGTTCTTTGGGCCCAAGATTGTTATTTATAATTTTACTACATTCATTTTTTATTATTTTGTAGAGGTTGTCTCTTCCATTTATATTAATTGTTTTCTTGTCTCTCCTTATTTAACTCTGTATCGGTTGATGGAAGTATTTCTATACTTTGTATTTATAATATCTATAATTTCTTACAGCACAGAAATATACCACTAAATTCATGTACCATAAAGAGAGCTGCTATAAGTATTTTTGTATATATAGGATCTTTTTCTCTTTCTTTTTGGGAATAGGCCTAGTAATGGGTTAACTGGATATAGAAGATGAACAATAACTGAGGAATAGCTAACAAGTGGTAGTATATGAATGGGAAGGAGTACTATAAAAGTAATGAAATAAGTGAGGAGACTATTTCAAAAAGAGAAAGTCATTTGAATTGGTGCACAGTGAAGTAAGCAGAAACAGAATAATTTAAACTATGACAACATTATAAAAATGAGCAATTTTGAAGACTTGTGTTAACTGAAGAATGAAATGAGCAGAACCAGAACAATTTTAAAAAATTATAACAATACAATAACAACAAACGACTCTGATGTGTATAAGAACTATGACCAACATACAAGGATCATTTGTGAATTCCAAAGGATGAATGATGGAACATGTCTACTATACTGTAGACACAGGATAGATTTAGGGCATAGAATGAGACATTATTATTTTTGTAGACAGTGAATGAAAGAATTTGTTTTGATTTTGATACATATACATTACAAAAAAATTAATTTTCTTTTTCAATGGGTAAGGAATAAGAGGGAAAGAAAATAGAATTCTATTAATTAAAAAATAGAGATGGCAGGGGAATGCTACAAATGTGAAATGTGGCATATACTTTCAGATGAAGTCACTGTATCATAAATATTATGCAACTGTTTTACTTTATTACAAGAGACCTCCTCTTCCAGAGTGAGAATAATGTATAAATGTTTATTAAAAACAAAAAAATCTCCAAAACTTAAAAACATACATTCATTGCAATTTGTTTAGCCATTCATCTATCAATGGATATCTATTTTGTTCCCAAGAAGTGCTGCTATAAATATTTTGGTGTATATGTAGCTTTTAAAAAAATTTATTAGGGACTTTCTTGAGGATCATTGGAATCTAGCATTGTAATCTCTGGGTCAAAAGGTATGGACGTTTTAGCCACTTCATTTGCATATTTCCAGAATGGTTGTACTTCTTATCAGCTTCACCAACAATGCATCAGTGTTCTTGTTATTTCACTATTTCAAAACTGATTATTTCTATCTTTTATTATTTTTGACAATTTGCTGGGATGTGAGGTAAAACCTCAGTGCTATTTTGAAGTGCATTTGCCTTTTTGGGAATTTGGAGCATTCTTTCGTAAAGTTGTTAAGATTTGCACTTCATCCTTTGCAAATAGTTTGTTCATGTTTTTTGATTTATTGCCTACTATGTGCCAGGTACTATGCTAAGCACTGGGGACACAAATAGGAAAAAGAAAGACAATCCTTGCCCTAAAGAATCTCATAATTTAATAGACGAAGACAATATACAGAAGGAAGGTAAAAAAGGATGTGGGGCAGCAGGAGGTATTTGGCACAAGGGCGTGATGATCCCTGGAGTTGAAAAATGGAGCTACCTAGAAAGTTTTGAGCCAAGAACACAAAGAACAAAGAACACAAAATAATTTTTGAGAGGAATTTATTTCTCTACCTTCCAGGTCTGCAACTGTGGGGAAAAGCAACTGAGGTGTTGAGTATCAAAAACTGAGTCAATCTGTATGGTGATGAGATTTCAGGTGATCCGCCTATCTTGTGAGAGGCATGATGCTGCTGCACAGAGTTGAAACACTAATAGAAAATGGAAATGAAAACTCAGATTGTAGACTGAGATATGTATATATGTATGTACATGGGAGAAATCTTGTTGGAAAAATCTTTATGGTCTCATTTTGCTATTCCCAATCATTTAAAAAAAACTATAAACAATAATTACATTCTGTACATCTTTAAGTTACTTGTGAGGTGGCAATAAAGACATATATTTACACAAGCAATTACTTGCCTCCTCCTCAATTCTACTCCTCTAAATTCCTATCTTATGTCAAAGTTCACCTTAGGTATCATTTTCTGAGTCACTCAAATAGAATCTCTTTTTAGATTGACTATATATACACATGTTGTATTTTCTGTCATCTCTCTAGTAGAATGTTAGCTCCTTGAATGGATAATTAGGTTTTATCTTTGTACGTTTAACATTTAGCACCATATATTTGTAACAATTATTTGCTGTAACTGCCAAACTTAATTCAAGGTTAAGGAATGAGCCTTGGAGAAGGCAGATAAGAAAGGAGATATTAAAAAGTTAGCAAAACCGAAAAGAAATGGCTAGAAAGGTAAGAGATGGGGGATAATTAGGTGCTTTTTCTTCCTCACCATGTCATACTTACAATCCTCTCACTCCTCTTAATCAAAAAGTCCCTAATATCTTCACTCCAAGAAAGAGGCACTTGGCATAAAGTTATTTAATAAATGCTTACTGATTTGTGCATTGATTAATTAACTTGTCCATATATGGGTAGTAATAAGGGCAGAATTGAAATGAGGTTCTGGAATTTTTTCAATCATTCCACATTGTCTAGTTGCACCATTCTGGGAAAGGTATACTGACAATGGAAAAGGTACTTTTAGACAATGTAAAAAGTAGTTGGTTCCCAAAGTTAAGTTAGTAAGTATCACATAAATACTAAGCTAAAAGAATTGTGAAATTGAGTTCCTCAATTTGTGAATCTATGAGCTTTTAAGGTAAATATCTAATGCATGTTCAAACAATAAATAGTAGGAATAGTCTACAAAAAAATTTGTGTTAAATGAAAATATTATAAAATAAATGATTTAAGCATTTAGCCCTCCCCAAATGCAGTGCACTTGTAAGGTCCTCTTATTTAAATGTCATTTCATGGCTATAATGTCAATGGTTCAAAAATTTGCTCACAAAAGAAGAATGAAAAAATTACCAAAAAGCTCAAATGCTTTCACAAATGACCCTGAGTTAATTAGAAAAGTCTGCATCCTCAACATTCCCCTTCTCACGTGTCAGCTTTCATTAAATAAAAAAAAAAAATCTCATTTCAAAGCTAACAAACACCATGGTTAACAAAACTGTTAAACTGGGATCAAGTGGGCACATTCCTAAGTTTCTCTATGATGTCATACTGAGCAGCCTACAGCTGAACTTGTAAGAAGTAGAATGATTTTTCAATATAAGAAGTATCTGATCTAATGCTAATTTTCTCTCTATAGGCTAACTGTGCTGGGAACAGGTGGCCCTGCTTTCAATTATGGAGGGCTAGCATGCCAGTGTGAGGCCTGGATTAGTTCACCTTCTCACGGGGAATTTGCCTCGGTTGGGAATGGATTTATTATGGCTTCACACATGGAATGGAGCTCATGTCAGCTGAGGGCAGTGACACATCATATGATTCAAATTAACCTGCTGTGGACTGTTCTGTGGGGCTGCGAATGGGTATTAAAATGACGACATTTTAAAAACAGCTTGAAAGAAACCAGGATTGCTGAAGTACAATGGTTCCAATTTGTTCCAACTAATCTATCACCTGCTCGAGAGACGATTCTAGGGAGTTCTGGTGGCTGCTGTTTTTGAGGTTTCTCCCAACCACTGACCTTGCTAATGGAGACAACCATTGCCTTTGGAGGGGTAGAAGAATGGACTTTAAGATGTTTTTTGATGTACAAGTTGGGGTCATTGGTTCTCATCGATTGTAAACAAGCAGTTAAAAAAGATGGCAAAGAAAAGGAAAGATCTTGAACTTTATTTATTTGCTATTATAATGAATGGTAAGTATAGTTTTCTTGTTACTCTGTTTACACAAAGTGATACTGAGAAAACAAATCCAAATAACTAAATTCAAAAGCCACCACATTCATAACTTTACATGGATATTTTGAAATTAATTTCTCTTACTTCTAAATGCCTTATAGCAAAAGACATATTGCTTTGTCAATGATCTAAATGTTTTATAATAATGGCAGACTAACATTTTCTATCTTTTAAAAATCATATTATGTACTTGGGTTGTGTGTGTGTTTTTTACTCCCAAGGCATTTGGGGTTGAGTGACTTGGCCAGGGTCACACAACTAATATCTGGGACCAGATTTACCTCAGATTTTCCTGATTCTAGGGCTAGTGCTCTATCAATTGTACCACCTAACTGCCCCTGTGTACTTTTTTTAAAGAACAACTATAAAGATTAGTGCTCCAACTTTTAATGTTAATTACCTTTTAAAAGAAGAAGTGATATATTATGATGCAATTCATAGATTTATTATTCATTTATTGAAATTAGTTTAATTTCAGGTTTAAGGAGTTCCAAGTGTTATATATATGTATAGAAACTTATTATTCTTATAATAATGCTGTGTTATAAGTACTATTATCAGCCCTACTATACAATTAAGGAAATGGACAAAGAGAGGTTAAGTGAAGTGACTTGTGCTGGATCACATGACTAGTGGTTGTTTATGATGGAATTGGAACTCAAATCTTTTTACTCCAAGTCCCATACTACCTACTACATCACCGAGCTGCCTAATAATTTACAGAAAATATATTTGCTAATGGATATTTAAAAATTATTAATTATAAATAACAACAAAGACTTTAATTCTACTTTCCTGGGAGTGTGTGGTGCCAGTATGGCTAAAGATAAGATCTATGGAGTGGATAAGTAATGAACATTACTATTCCCAGTTTCCTATAATCTAAAATCTAAACGAAATAGCATTCTTCAATTGCCAAAAAATATATAAAATAGACAGTTGATGTGGCATGAAATGTATTAATATATCCTGTTGTTCCACTTAATTAGTGATCTTCAAGTCTTACAACTTGCTAAGGTTTTTTGATCTCTTAAGTTAATAGAGAAAGACAACCTGATTTTCTTTGTGGTGGGAAAATAAAATGATTCTGTAAAATATCTACTTATTTCCTTTAGCTGACAAATTGCTAACAACAAGAAAGTTTTTGCCTAAGATAGAAAATTCAAAAGCTTTCCAGACTTGCTGCTTCAGGATGTACATCCCACATTGCACACAATTAATATATCTTTCAAAGAATTACGTAAGAAAAAAAAACTTGGTTCAAAATATCTACATTTTAACAAATATTCACTAAATGCTATATTTGATTCTTAGCCAGTTTTGTAGAAAAAGTCATTCCTCTTTATACCACCAGAGGTGCTATATCCTCTCTGGTCCTCACCTTTGCTAGGCTTTCTCAAATTACCTTGCATTCATTCCTCTCTATGTAGTATCCTCCCCACAGAATATATTAGTTCAAGACTTTGTGCTTTTGTCTGTAAGTCCTTACTGGCTAGCTCAGTGTGGAGGAATAAATATTTATATCAGCTAGCTCTTTTTCATAGTCGCAAAGAACTGTAAATAATCAACTACCTATCAACTGGGGAATGGCTGAACAATTATGGCATACAAATTTAATGTAATACTTATTGTCAGAAGAAATGATGAAAGACCCTAGGAAAAAAGTAGGAAGACATATTAAAAAAAAGATGCATACTGAAGTGATCAGAATTAGAAATTTATGAGTAATATTACAAAGACAATCATTGAAAAATATAAGATCTCTGGATCATGATTTTGACTAATGATGATGAATACTACTTACTATTAAGCTCCTGACAAGCAAAATACTGAATGATACAAATTTTTTTTTTTTAGACAAGGACAATGTGAGAATTTACTTTGTTTGATTATACACATTTGCTACAAAAGTTTAGCTTTTCTTTTTTTCCCTTTTAAAATGGGTGAGTGGTGAGAGGAAAAGGAAATGTTTTTTCAGTTAAAAAATAAAATGAAACTAAAAGAAAAATTGAAAGAGTCGTTAGAGATTTGGGAGTTGGAGCTCATGCCAGATTCTGTGTATAAGGGAGAGAGAGACAGTGATTTCAGGTATGAAATATTTAAAAGTGAAAATAGTGGGGCAAATACTGTATTAAAAACTGCTTTAAGTTTGAGCCATGGTTCCCCAGGGACCAAGGTGGTATAAGAGAGAAAATATTTTTGAGTGTTTAGGGGAAATATTTGCATTTCTGTTCTTGCTTTATCTAGTAAATATTCTTCTGTTAAGATTATTAGCTAAATGAAACTGGAGTGCTAATGAATGGCAGTTAATATTGCAAAGAACATCAGAAGGCGCTTAAGTTGATAATATCAGAAGGTCACCCCAACCCCTTAGGAGTACCCCTAGAAGTCTGATAGATAGTGGTAGATAGCCTTGCTCTGAGGCCTCAAATTGTTAATATGAATGTGATTTGGGATAAATATCGTCAGAGCTTAAAAGGACTACAAAAATAAATGGTTAGCTCTCTCTCCATAGTCTTACCTGTTTGCTTTCTTCTCCCATATAAGATTTCTGATTTTAACTAATTTTATGAAGCATCCCATTGATATTATGCTTGGTATTGTTTCAAATGCATGAGGAAATATTCATATTTTTACTCTCTTGGCTTGACCTTACTAAGTGGACAATTCCCGGTTTCTCTATTTCCTGGAATGGAACTATAGTCCTCTGTGGCTTTCTCAGTAATGGCTTGTTTACAGGCTTTGGTTTTCCATGGAGCTGGTACCTTTTTGGACTATTATCCTTTATCCTCCTACACTACAATCATATCTAGGAAATAGGAATTTTTGAAGATCTTCTAGCTCCAGTTCCCTCCTAAACCATTATCACTGTTTTGCAAACCAGGAACCATAGAGGAGATAAAATGTATGAAAGTTCTGACTTTTTTATTTTGAACATTTTATTTTGAAACATATGACTATATTATTCTGTAAGCTCCAACATACATGGTGATCCCCCCGCCCCGATCCTGTCCTATGATGAAGAAAAAGAACTCAAACTTCTATAATATTAAAGTGTTTTTAAAAGTTTGTTCACAGCTACCAAGAGTATACTATTCAAAATGTGATAAAATACTCATAAATTTATTTTGAGAAACAAAAGATATAGAATATAAAATAAAATATTAAAATAAAGAATGAAGCATGAATAGCACTTTTACAGTTCAAACTATATTCTAAAACTGCAATCATCCAAACTATTTGGCACTAGTTTAAAAAAAAAAATAGATATCAGGCGAAGTATTTTTTCTCCCGGACACAGAAGGAGAAAGTAGGAACAATGGGTGGAAGTTGCAAAGAGATAAATGTAGGTTTGATGAAAGGAAAACCTTCTTAACAGATCTCTCAAAAAATGGAATGTGCTACTTTGCAGAGGGGTAATGGGTCCATTTCACTGGAGGTCTTACACTAAGGGCTGTACCTTCACATATAGGTTATATTATAGAGGTTGGTCTCCCCAGAAACCCCTCCAACCTCCATTCCATCCCTGATAATAGACAAATGATCATTAGATAATCAAAGAGATCCCTTTAGACTTTTAAATTAAATCTGTACTGCACATCAATATTTAAGACTTGAAAAACGTATTTCTACACGAAAACACAATATCCTACCTGGTCCATTAAGAAAGTCTTTAATTTGTAGAACAACAAGAGAAGGTGGAATTCCACTTTTGGTATCTATTTCTCCAGCTACTGTCTGTAACCACACCTTGGAATAATCCAGAGCTTCTGGTAGTGTCTTTCCAGGATCTGAAGTGACAAGAATATAAATTCAAACCATTAATAACATTTCAAGATTGTAAAATGGGTCTTTTAAGAAATCAAGGAAACCATCTCCCAATATGGCAATCAAACACTTCTTTAATATTTCAGCAAAGATAACAGAGAATATGTTTGCAGTATGTGTGTATGTATGTGTATGTGTATATCACACACAAATATGCAATATATATATGTGTGTGTGTGTGTGTGTGTGTGTGTGTGCGCGCGCACAGACACACATAATAATTACAAAATTGAGACACTGACACTATGTGGTACCAATAATATTTCATAATATATAAAAGCTACTGATGAAGCAGCTAAGAAAATGAAGATTAGCTGAAATTTTGCTTATTTCATTTTCAGTAGAGTATATATTACAAAATTGCTGACTATTGAATAAACACTGGGGAGGGTTTTTTTTTTTTTTTTAATATGATGCCAGAATCCAATTAAAGAACAAAAAAGTAAAATTAACAGAAGCTTAAAACAGTGTAGCACACTTAAAGATACCACAAATTAGTATTGCTTAAGAGTTATTTGGTCTACTAAAGGGTTTCACTAACATTATAATAACCTTTTATTACAAAGTTTTTGAAATTTCCTTCAGTAGCTTTTCCTAATTAACCTAAATGACAAAGGTCAGTTCTTTAAAAGACCCATAATTAAAAATAAAACCTGAGGTATTCAACTTTATGTGCTTAATGCTATATATTTTTTATTTACCCTTTTTAGCTAGTGATTATGGAAAATAAGAGTTTGCTTTTTAAATTCTTGCCAATGTTACTCTTACTGAAATAACTTTTAAAATGACTGCTGCATCCTAGCATACAATTTTTTAAAACTTCTAAGTATTAAGTTTTCCTTTATTTCCAAGATTTTTTTCCCTGTGTGTTTTAATGGACTCTGAATGTAAATTTTATTGAGATGCTCTTGCCATAGATTTCATCTACCCAATTTTCACTTAATTTGAAAAGTCTTAATAAAGTATTATTTATTTTAGGTTTTATTGACTGGATTACTTTCAAGAATGGTATTTACACATCATTTTCAACATACATTCTTACACTAATCCTGTCATATGTAAATTGGCATATAAATTCTACTTTGGAATTTGTATTTGTTGACCTTGTCATGTGATCTGGAAGAAACCTGGCATTTACATACAATTATGTGATTTCTTTTTCTTATTTCTTTTCTTTTTTTTTTGCTGAGGCAATTGGGGTCAAGTGATTTGCCCAGGGTCACACAGCCAGGAAGTGTTAAGTGTCTGAGGTCAAATTTGAACTCAGGTCCTCCTGAATTCAGGGCTGGTGCTCTATCTACTGCATCACCTAGCTACTCCCAGTTATGTGATTTCAAAAAAAAAGACTGAAATCAACTGATGCTGATTGTAACACTACTTATGTGGTAAGTATCAAATGCTAACAATGCATTCTTTTTTTTTTTTTAAATATGATGTTTTATTTTAAAGCAGTATGTACATTACAAAGCAGATTCATTACTAAGAAATATTATTCCTAGTCTTGCTGTTAGACTAAGGCTTTGTACATAGGCAACAAACTGTTACTAGTAAGAGATGAAAACAGATTTATGTATCTTATTAGCATTAGAAAAGTGACCACATAACTTTCTAGTAATTTTATCATTAGCAAAGAAGTTACTAGGTCCAGACCATAGAACCTGGATCTGACAGAGTTCTGACTCTGAAATTCCTTTACTTAATCATAATCTTTTATTATTTTGTCTTATGAGCTCTAATTCTTTTAGTTGTCAACTGTTTTCCAGGTCATCACTCTTGGACTCTATACTCTTCAACTCTATACTATCCTCTCTACTCTAGTTCCTTTGCTCCTTTTTTTTTTTTTTTTTAATCTCTAATAATGCCTTGGCAAACTTCCATACAAATGTATTTTGCTTATAAATATTTGAGGACAAATCTTCAAGATACAACAAGACAAAATAAATGAAGTCAGAATCCTAAGAATTAAGATGAGATGTTGCCCTACTCTCACATCTAGCCCATTCCTCAACCATCTAAACATCCAGAAGTTGTAGTAAAAAATCTTAACATGATAATTTTGGTTACTTTTTTGTAAAGTATACCAGGTGTTGTTTCATCCAAGAAGTAAAGAAATGTCATTATAGGTGTGAATCTTAATAACTGAGAACTTTAATATTAAAAATAATTATTCAGAGACTCCCATATCCATCTTCAGATGTAGTGAACACAAGATAATTTGCAGGCTTTTTCAGGACAGGTCTTTAAGTAGGCAATGCCATGCAGGCCACACTGAGTTTGAATATTCCCATTCTGATGTTATCTTTTAAGAAGCAGCAGATTTGATTCTGCCACAATAAGGCATAGAAAAAAAAAAAGACTGTAGGGAGAAATGGAGAAGGGTAAGGTGGGCTGGAAATGGAGCTGCACAAGCATCTGATTTTGGTTTCTAGGAAATGGCAAGTAGAAACCCAGCTGCATTTTCGAGGTTGCTCAGAATAGGGATCAAGACAAGACAATGCTGTATCTAAGAAGGCAAAAGTAGCTCATCAGGTCAGCATTGGAGTCTGTAGCACTAAATAAAAATGGAGAGAGACCACAGTGATGGAAAATAAAAGAAAGCTTAAGTATCAAAGATATTGGTCATAGATGGCCAGAGTACAAATACACCAATGAATCAGATGCTAAAAATCAGAATGAAAAATCAGCAACACTAAGATATATCTAATAATTGTAATACAAAAGAAAGATGAGAATGTCTGATAAGAGAAAGAATACTGTACTCTCTCTTCCTCATCAAAATCATAGAAGAATAATAGATATCTTGCTAATAAGAGAAGTATAATTCATTAAAAAAAAATTAGGGGAAGTAGAGCCAAGATGGCAAAGTAATAGAAGAAAGTATTTAAAGAGCCTTTATCAAAATTCTTCCAAACAGAGATAGAAAAAATATCAGACAAAATCTTGATGGAGAAATACACGAAAAAGTACATTAAGTCATTTGTCCAGCCCCGGTTGGCATGGGAAAATAGGAAAGTTTGTGGACATAAGGAGTAGAGTATGATAAGAGTCTGAGGTCAAGCAAAGTACTTCAGTGCAAGATAAGAACTATACAACAGGGCAAGAGGAATTCTCAGACTCACATCAGGGCACCATTATAGTGAGGGTAAGAAACAATTGCAGACCCTAGAGGAACAGGGTATTGAGAGATGAAGTTGGGAAACAAGCAACATCTGTATAGAGCCTTGAAATCTGAAGTGAGGAAGCAGGCTGAGGAATTAGTAAATATAAAAAAAAAAAATTCTCCTACAAAAATCTATTTTTGTGATAGAGATGTCTAATATGAAAATCTAAAAGAAAAAAAAAAACCTCAAACATCTATAAGACAAGACCAAAAGAAAAACACAGTTATAGTTATGATTCCAGTAGAATTATTGGAGAAGAAGAAACAAGAGTTAAAAAAAATTTTTTTAAATGTTTTTACAAATGAAATGAGAGCAATAGAATGGAAAGAATTAAAACTGAAATTGAAAATTTTAAATTGAAATTGAAAAAGAATTGAACATTATGGATAGGAGAATTGGAAAGAGAATTTAACAGCTTGGCACAAATAGTACAAAATATTGCCCAGGCAACAAACTCCCGGACAAATAGAGTGTACCAAATAGAAGCAAATGACTCCATAAAACAACAAACATTAAAAAAAAAAAAAAAATTCCAAAAGAATGAAAAAATAAAAAGGCATTTCAGCAAAAAACGAACAAACAAACAACAACAAAATCCCTGACCTGGAAAACAGATCAAGTAAAAATAAATTAAAAATTTTTTCTTAACTATCTGAATGTCATAACCCAAAACAAACAAATAAACAAACAAAAAAACACACTAGACTATGATCCAAACAATCTTAAAAGAAAACTAACTAGATCTCTTAGAACCAAAGGACAAAGTAGAAGTAGAAAAAAAAATCCACTGGTCATCTCCTGAAAGAAACACCCCAAATGAAAACTCCCATAAACATTAAAGTCAAAATGTAGTCAACAACAACAACAACAACTACAAAACTACAAGTAGCCAGAAAGAAAGAAATCAAATCCTGAGGATTAGCAGGAATGGAGAACTTACAATATGATATTACAGAAAGCAAAGAATATAAGCTAATAATGAAAAACACTTGATTCTATAAAATTGAGTATAATTTTACAGAGGAAAAGAAAACACAAACCTTTCCCTTTCGATAAACATGATTTCTTCTTCTGAAAATTGCCTATTTATATGTTTTAATCATTTATCAAATGGGGAATGGCTCTTATTTTCATAGCAATCTGTATTTTTGGAGGCAATGCTCATATCATTAAGGTTACAAATCTTTTAGAACAGTTTGGAATATCTGAAAACATAATTGCCATTAAACAAGCTTATAATACTATATTTTGTTTTTTAAACATTTGGAGAATGGTTCTTATTTTTATAAATTTGGTTCAGTTTCCTATAAATTTTAGAAAAGAGACATCTATTAGAGAAACTTGCTGTAAAGTTTTATCCTTCTTTCTTCCTGCCCTGCCCACCCTGTCCCATTTCTTGCTTTCTTTCTAATTTTAGCTGCAATGGTTTTATTTGTGCAAAATCTTTTATCTTTACTGTAATTGAAATTATCTATCTTAGCTCTGGTGATCCTTTCCAACTCATTTGGTTATAGACTCTTCCCTTATCCATATATCTGACAGGTTATCTTTTTGATATTACTCTAATTTGCCTATGATATATAGGTCTATGACATATACACACACATATGTCTATATCATGTACTCATTTTGAGTTTATCTTGGTATACAGTGAGAGATGTTTTTGTCAGACTATCTTCCAGTTTTCCTAGCACATTTTGTCAAAGAGGAAGAAACAATCAATCTCTGAGCTTGAATCTCTGAGTTTATCAAACACCAGTTTGTGATGGTCATTTATTTGTGTATATCATATGCTTAATATATTATGTTGATTAAACATTTAGGATTTCTTCTATAGTACTAGGTTATCTTGATAATTATCACTTTGCAGTACAGTTTGAGATTTGATACTGCTTTTTCTTTTATTCTCGATTTGGGGAAGGTGGGTTGACAGGGACAAAAGATGTATTCTTGTTGATTGAAAAAATATAATTAAAAAAATAATAAAAAAGGACAAATTAGAAATGAATGTTAGGAATTTGAGTTCTCAGTGTAAAAGACAGACTGCTTGATGCCAAATTAAAGAACATAGGAGGTGAAGAGGATGAAGGAAAGCATAATCAGTACTTGGATAGATTCCATTATAAAATGCTCCTTAAAGAAATTTAAATATCTGTACATACATATTAAACCTATATCAGATTGCTTGTTCTCTTGGAGAGGAGGGAAGGTAAAGGAAGAAAGGAGAAAAATTTGGAACATCAAGTTTTACAAAAATGGATGTTGAAAACTATTTTTACATGTATTTGGAAAAATTAAATACTATTGAAAATTTTATAAAAAATAACTCTCCCCTCACAAAAAACAAAAGGAATTTTAAATATCTGGAAGAATATTCAGGGCTCTTAGTTGGGTTGTACTAATAAGTTAAGAATGACACTTTATTTACATTTGTAATACTGACCAATCAAACTACCAAAGGAACATTTATGGAGTTAAATCCAATGATAACAAAATTCATTTGGAAGAACAAAATACCTAGAATAACAAAAGATAGTGAAGAAAAAAGGTAAGAATGAAATAAAAATAACCATTTTTAGACATCAAACTATATTATAAAATCTTCAAAATCATTTGGCATTAGTTAAAAACTGGAAAAGCTGACTCAAGTGCCATACTTGATAAGGGAGAATCAGAAATAATTAAACTCAATAACCTATTGTTCAATAAAATCAAAACCAAAAATTTCTCAGAAAGAAATTCATTATTTGATAAGAATGATGGGGATAACTGGAAAGCAATCTGGAAAACATCATATCATATTAACATCAAATGCCATATTCCAAAAAAATTAAAAATAGATATTAAAGCTTGAAAATTACAGATCATAACATAAAAAACTGACCACACAACTTTCAGCACTTTAAGTAAATGATTTTTAACCAAAAAAATTAATAATTGCAGAAAATTAGCTAATTCTAATTACATGAAACTGAAAAGCTTCTATACAAATAAAATGATGATTTCTAAGATGAGAAGAGAAGTAGGAAACTGGGAAAAGAATTTTCGATTTCAGATATGGCTTTGATATCTAAGATGCATTGACAAGTAAGAGAAACATACAAGACCAAAATCAATTTCTCCATAGGCAAATAGGTAAAGGCAAATAGGCACTTCATATGCAACACACTGGCCAAAATTACAAAAAATGGGAATAATCAATGTTAGAGAGATTGTGGAAAACAGGCACACTGACAGATCTGGAATTATGCAAATAATATCCCTATTATCCATACCTTCTGACTTGGAGATTCCATTGCTAGGCAGAAAACCTCAATGAAGTCAATGATAAAATGAAAGGATACCTACATATCAAAATATTTTAGAGTAGCACTTTCAGGAAAAAAAACTGAAGCTCATTGATTAAGGAATAGCTAAACAAATTGTATACATGAAGTTAATGAAATAATATATAAATTGGTTTTGTATAATTTTTTTTCTCCCTTTTTTTTTTTTTTTGGCAAGGCAATTGGGGTTAAGTGACTTACCCAGGGTGACACAAATAATGAGTGATAAGTTTCTGAGGCTGGATTTGAACTCCGGTCCTCCTGACTCCACAGTCAGTGCTCTAACCATTGTGTCATCAAGCTGCCTGCCTTCCCACTTTTTCTTAAAAAACTTTTTGTTGTTATAAGAGATAACAGAGATAGAGGGATTATAGAAGGAAATAGATGACTTAATTAAAAAAATGAAAGCAATAAAAATCCATTAAAAAGAGAAAATAAGAGCAGCTAGATGGCACAGTAGATAGAGCAACGGCCCCATAGTCAGGAAGACTTGAATTCAAATCTGGTCTCACACACTTAACACTTCCTGGCTGTGTTATCCAGGGCAAGTCACTTAGTCCGAATGGCCTCAGCAAAAAAACAAAAAAAGAAAGAAAAGGATCCCATATTAAAAAAAACAAACAAACAAACAAAAAAACCCAACAACAAAGAGAAAATCTATAAAGTATGACGCAGTTCTAAGATTTGTCAATGTTTCCCAGGCTGTCAGTCTTCCTAAATTTGATCTCAATTAGATTTCCTGAGGTCTCCCTTTGGAGTGAGATTATGTTATTTGAGTTGGGGGTTGATTTCTAATCCCTGGGTAAGTTCAGAGCTATTAAATGGGTCTTTGGTTTTTCACTTGAATTAAATGAGAGATGATAGTAATGCCACTTGTCCCTCTTTGGAAAAGAAACTTTTAAAACTGAGTCAGAAAAATTCTTTTACTATCATTTGCTCCATAAGAAAATCCAGACATTCCTTAGATTTGTAATATTCTGATTATTGTCTTGCCTTGTTTCATTGAATAAGTGGTGTTTTAAAATGATCAAGTTGTTTACATTGCACTTTTATTAGGGCCCTAACATGAGTACATCTGAGACTTGAACTTTATGGTGATCATACTATGTTTTCAAGCTATAATGTATTATGAAACTCTGAGCAAGAAAAGAATAGTTACTAAAAGCAAGAAAAGAGAAAACACTATTAAGCAATTAAGAAAAAAAAAGCTTTTATATACTTTTTTGATATACATAAAATAGTTTGAAATTTAAAGTATCTGGTCCCCAAAGCCAGAAGGAATGAACTCAAAGGGATGTATTTATTTATTTCAAAATGGTTTAGCAAAGGTCAAATCTCTAGGCAGCTAGATGATTTAGAGGAGGGTGCTGGACCTGGAATCGGGGAGAATAATTCAAATCTCACTGCAGGTAGTTGTTGGAAGCCTGTTTCCTCATCTGTAAAATGGGGATAATAATACTTACCTTCCAGTATTGTTATGAGGATAAAAATGATACTTCTACCATTGTATACCATTTTTCTGCCCACCTGCTTCTAATTATTTATACATATTCTAGATCTTAAATTATTTAGGAGATGATGACCCCCTCTTTTTTCTATTTTCTTTTGGTCACTTTAGCACACGAGCTAAAGCTGGGATGTCAGACTCAAATAGAAAGGGGGCCACATATTAACATTTTCTGGGTTCTACAGGTTTTTTGTTTGTTTGTTTGTTTATTTTGCTATTTCCTAGTTATACTTTGAAGTGGTTTGGGAATGTGTTTGACACTTCTGAGCTAGAAGATGGGCAGAGAAAGGAAGTAAATTTAAAAAAGTCCCAAACTGACTTTCATTGATCTAGGTTTCTAGTAAGCTTGTTCAGATTTCATTCTCATTTGCTAGAGAACAGTAACAAAGAATTTCTTGGAAATAAGTAGCTGTTCCAGTAGAGAAAAGCTTTTCACAAAAACCACAAGCCAATTCTGGTACATTAACAAGGAAGTAAGAAGTCGATAAGAGGCAATTAGGTAGTTTGGAGAAAGAAATGAATGTTTAAGTGAGGGCTTAGTCAACCATGGTTCAATAGAGCAAAATAAATATTTTTTGGGGAGGAAAGATTGCCAATTTGCTCAAATTATGATTCCTATTGTTTACAATATAATGTAGTGCTGTACCTGTAGTTAGGAGAAATCCTGTTTTAGAATCCTTTTGAGGGGAAAAGGGAGAAAGAAGGGAGAGGCAGCTAGATGGCACAGTGGACAGAGCACCAGGCCGTGAAGTCAGGAAGGCCTGAGTTCAAATACAGCCTCAGAAACTTAGTATTACCTGTGTGACCTTAGGCAAATCACTTAACTCCAACTGCTTCACAAAAAATTAAACAGTCTGAGGAAGGATTTTAGTTTAGTTTATGCAACCACTTCCAAGTCATTTTTATCTCTGAGGCTCAGTTTCCTCAACTGCAAAATGAGGCTACAGCTGTTGTGAGGATTGACTAGAATAAATATGAAGTGGTTTGTAAGGCTCAGTGAGCTTTATGTAAATACCCATTACAATTACTTTGGCAAAGTATTATATAAAAAGTAATTTGTAAGTGATTTTAAAACATTGTTTAAGGTTTCTATTCTCATTCAGGTGTGAGTCTGAGATTGAGAATGCTTTTGTACTAAAAAGTGTGAAATATTATCATCAACGAAGAGAATATAGAAGAAAAATGGAGAAGTACAAAGTAGGAGAGAAAAATAAACTGGATGCTGATTGAATTGATCTCTCTTTGTCCCATCCAGTCTAGGGGCAGGGTGCTGATGGCTAGTCCTTATTGTTCTGTGTGAGCCAGGGAAAAGAAAAGGCCTATTTTTTCTTTGATGCTCAAGATACCCTTTAATGAGAAATCTGAGTTGTGGTGAAAACAACTACTACATTAGGTCACTCCACTTCCATCTGTGAGACCCCATGGAGTCACTGCTGGCAATGAGGCTTGTGTTTAGCTCTAGTAATGCTAAATGACTTAAGTAAAATTTCCTGGCTTTGGAAGGACATTAGCAGAAAGGGAAACCAGCTGATTCTCCCTTTCAAATTCCAAAAATGTAAAAGGCATAGGACTTGCTGGGGCCCTTTCTGTTCCTAAATCCTAGGAAACTTTCCCTTATTATGGCAGAGTAAGCCTTCTCTCCTCTCGCTCTCTCTTTTTAGTCATAGGAGCAAATGTTAAGTTTTTCTTGTAATGTTTCACAGAAGGGGCTACATAAATGTTTGCCGACTGGCTGTTGACCAAATTGCATTGTTTGCTGTGGCCAAGGAGTCACAGCAGCCTGTCGCTGTCAAGGGAAAGAAAACAGAAGGAAGGAATGGGCTGTCATAGTCCCCTTGGGCCTTGTGATGTTAAAGTACGTTGCATTACAAGGCAGACCTACCTTCCCTTGCTCCAGCAGCCCTTCCTACCTCACACCTGAACTTGTTGACCTGAAAAGAGCACTGGATTTGGAGTCAGAATATTTGGGTCTCAATATCATTTAATACTATCTGTGTGAACTGTGGCAAACCACTTGCCCTTTAAAGGAACTTAAAACTCAAAATTAAAAAAAAAAATGAATGCTAAATTTGTGTGTGTGTGTGTGTGTGTGTGTGTGTGTGTGTTGGGAAATATTTAATGAAATAAATAAAAATATATGGGGGGAAAAAAAAGAAAAAAAGTCAAGTGGAAAGGCCATGGAACTTAGCAGTAAAGTGTTCAATAGTAAGTAACCCTGGTGATAGCAGTTTTAGTGGAGTGATGAGGTCTGACTGCAAAAAGTTGAGAAATGAGTCTGAACAATTATGATCATCTCCATTTTATAAAGGAGGAAGCTCAGGGATATGATAAAACAATTTGGTACTGATTAAGAAATGGAGTGGATCATCAAAATTCCTCTCTCCTTTCTGAGCCAACCTTTCTTCCTACAGTCTTCTTTACAGTGATCAAGTGGCCAGGCCTTTTCAAGGACTCCAATTTTTAGTATTTTTTACCAAATTAATAATAGTAGTCAATTATTACAAACATTAATTAATGTTAATTACTGACTTCAGAAATATAAAAGTGAAAAATATAAAAATACAAAAGTGAAACTGTATCTGCAATCATGGACTTTACATTCTGATGGAGGAAGGGGAAATACAAAATGCTTGTGTGTGTATACATGTATATACATGTATATGTACTTGTATAACACATACATGAACTATATAAATGAATACAGTGGTAATGGGAAAGAGGTCACTAATTTTATACACATATGTTTAAGTCCTGATTTTTATAGCATTCAAGTCACAGGTTAATTCTAAGTCCTTCTAGGCACATTAGCGAAACTTTTAGTTCCAAAAAAAAGTGTAATCCAATCCTTTTTTTTTTATAGCTACAATTGCTAAATGAAATAAAGTTATGATTTATGAAGTGAAAGAAGCCAGTTTGTGATTTTTCAATTGTGCGTTTACTAAAATGTTTGGCACCTTTTTTGCAGTCCTGTTTCTAACAGGCATGAAGAAGCCAACTGCTACAGTTGCACATATTCAAGCTGCGCCATGAATGACTATACTGAGGTCGTTGAGTGCCTCAGTCAATCACATGCCTATATCTGAAAATATTTAATCTAAAACAAAGAGTATTAAATTTTATCTACAAAAATGTAGTATCTTAAGATACCTAATGAGGTTGCACATTTTAGATTCTGGATCTTGGGACACAGATATCACATGTAAAAAATTTTTTTTGCTCTCACTATCAGGTGTTATTTATGTAGTTTTACCCAAACATCTGTTGATTAATGTAGTTGATAATAACGAGGGGAAAAAAGTAAAAGAAAAATCAAAAAGATTACATGAAAACATTTAGAAGTCAAATTTCCTCAGTGTTTCTCAGTATATAAGAATAAATTGGTAGTTATAAGATTCTGGACTAATTGTGTGTGTGTACTAAAGGCTCAGGAGTGTGGGGGTTAGAAACATATCCTAAGGATGGTTCAACTCCTTCAAAACTGCCCAGATGCCACAGTCACCTCTTTGAAAACAAATGAAACCCCAAAACAAACAAGAAGAAAAATGATTTTTTTGAAGCAGCCTTGGGCAGCATAGTCAAGAAATGAGGCAACTACAAATCTGGACTACATTATCTTAAACAAAACAAATACTGATTTAAAAATATTTATAAACACAACTAATAAGATTATGCTAAAAAACAACTGCATACATCTTTATTTAAATGAGGATGGCCAATAATACAGCTGCTACATATAAAGATACTGGCAGAAAACATCATTTTTATTAGAGGCTGCTCCAGATAGGAGGAGCATCAAGGAAAAAATGCTATTTTATTATTTTAATGTTTTTAAAGTCCCTATGTTAACTCACTGATTATTTTTATCCATTCAAATTAGACAGAAAAGCACTAAATAGTATATTTATGTAATTGAGTGTAAAAAGGCAATCAAAAGTGATCATTTTATTTTATAATCTTAAAATGATTGATAATAAAAGGTGGCCATTTATCTACATATTATGATGGATTACCACTACTAGGTCTCTACCTCAAGAATATCAAAGGAAGACCAAAAGGACCTACAATGTACAAAATTATTGAGAGCAGTTTTTTTTCTGATAGGATAAAACTAGGAATTTGGGGGATGCCCACCTATTGAGGGAATGGCTGACCAAAACATGGTATGCAAATGTAATGGAATATCATTGTGCTGCAAGAAATGAGAGAATAGATGGTTTTAGGGAAATCTGGAATAACCTATATGAATTGATACATACTGCAGAACCAGGAAAATAATTATCCAATAATAATACCAACATTATACAGAAAAACAACTTTGAAACTTGTTTCAAACAAATCTACATTTTCAGATGGCCAATGATGAAATATGCTACTTACTTTACAGAGAGGGGATGAAAAGATGAACACTAGATGAAGAATATCATACATTTTTGGATACTATAAATTGGAAATTTGTTTATTATGTAAACTTGTAATAAAGGCTTGATTTTCTTTTCTTTTTCTTCAATGAGGGTGGTAGTGGTGATGACAGGAGGTTCAGGGCAGACAGGAAAAATTCTGTAAGTCACTGCCTTCTAGAACCCAGGATTTATATGCCATAATAAGGTATTCTCCAGACCATTCAACCTGTAGACTACACCCAGGGAGATTTAACCTACCCAGCTTCGGAACTCCTGCCGTGGAGTCAGCGCTAACCTCTGTGAATATATAAGGTGTAAACGTATATGACCCAACTTTATGAAAATGACTGTCATCATGCTCATAATTCATGTTGATATCTTGTCATCTATCCTGCCACCTTACATATCCCTGAAACCCCAGCTTAGACATTCAATGTCTTCCTTTAGGACTTATAATCAAATCAATAATGTCTTGCGGTAAGAAGCAGCATGTTAATTAAATCTCCTATGGCTCCACTCACCATCCTAAACCAAAAACACACCAGGTTTCTCTCAGAATATAAGTTCCTTGAAGATAGGAATTGTCTGGCTTTTGTATTAACACACTTAATGCTTAGAAGAGTACTAGCCAGATAGTAGGCATTTAATTAATGCTTGCTAATTGACTCATGATGGGAATATCATTATAAGTTCAAATCAGTAGGGCACTAAAGAAGGGGGATGACTTTAAAAGACAGAGATTGTGAATTAGGAGATGTTTAACATTCATGCAATACAGAATATTTTTAAAGTTCAAACTGAAAGGCCATTTCATGCAATACATAACAGTATTTGTATATTTAAGACAAGGATATATGTTAACATTCATTTTCACTTATGAATAAGAGAAACCTAAGATTTGCTTATCATTTGTTATATTACTTTTCTGTGAAGAGGTTTTTATGTAATCCATTTTGAAAAGTTGGAAAGTCAAAAGGTCAAAACAGGCTAGAACATTTGTGCTGAATCTAATAAGTTAGGATTCAATAGGGGGAAAATGTAAAGTCTTAAACTTGAGTATTAAAAAAAATACTTCACAAAACACAAGATGGGGGAGCCATGGATAGATAACAGTTGTTTTGAAAAGGATCTGGGGATTTTAGTAAACCACAAGCTCAACATGAGCCAGCAGTGCAAAATGTCAGGCAAAACAGCTAATGTAATCTTGAACTTCATTTTTTCACCCTTTTAAAAATCATTTATTTATTTATTTAAATGCACATTGTTTTAGGAATCATGTTGGGAGAGAAAAAGCAGAACAAAAGGGAAAAACCATGGAAGAAAAGAAAGAAAGAAAGAAGTTAATCTAGCATGTGTTGATCTGTCTTTCTCCTCCCCCCCCCCCCCCCCCCCCCGGCCCCCCAGCAATTGGCGTTAAGTAACTTGCCCACAGTCACACAGCCAGGAAGTGTTAAATGTCTGAGAACAGATTTGAATTTGGGTCCTCCTGACTTCAGGGCTGGTTCTCTATCCACTGCAACACCTAGCTGCAGCTGTCCCAACACCACCAGGCTGCCCTGTGTATGTTTATTTACATTCAGTCTCTATACTTCTCTTTCTGAATGCAGATGGCATTTTCTATGCAAAGTCTACTGGGATTGCTTTAGATCACTGAACCACTGAGAAGAATCAACCTTTCATAACTGATCATTATACATTCTTACTGTTATTGTGTACAGTGTATTCCTGGTTCTGCTTGTTTCCCTCAGCATCCGTTCATGTAAATATTTCTAGGCCTTTCAAAATCAGCTTTTTCATATTTTTATAGGACAATAATATTCCATCACCTTCATATACCATAACTTATTCAGCCATTCCCCAATCGAACCTACTCCATTTCCAATTCTTTGCTACCACAAAAAAAAAAAAAAAAAAAAAAAAGTTACAAACATTTTTGCACATGTGGGTCCTTTTCCTCCTTTGTGATTTTCTTGGGATACAGACCCAGTATGCACAGTTTGAGAGCCTTTGGGCATAGTTCCAGATTGCTCTCTAAAATGGTTGGATCAGTTCACAACTCCGTCAACAATGCATTTGTGTCCCAGTTTTACCACTTCTCCTCCAACATTTATCATCATCTTTTCTTGTCAATCTTGAACTTCATTAGGAAAAGAAAGCCCACTGTATTCCTGACCTTGTCAGAACTCAACTGAAGGATTGTGTTTACTTCTGAGCACCATAATTTAAGAAAGACACTGATAAACTGGAGACTTCAGAGGAGATGTAGTTCAGTTCCCTGAGTCCCGCTCTCTACTCACTGAGCAATCTTATCTATCTCTAATGAATGGAAATTGAAAAGAAGCAAATTTAGGTTTGCTTTCATTAAAAGTTTCTTAGCAATCAGAGTTGTCTAAAAGTAGAATAAGTGACTGGAGAAGTGTGATTTCTCCTTTGGAATTCTTCTAAATCAGGCCAGGGATGATCACCTGCTCAGTTATATTATAGTGGAGATTCCTTTGTATATGGGTTGGACTAGAGGCCTTTTCAGGCTTTCCAATTCTGGGTTTTTATGAAGATTATGTGATAGCACTGTAACAGGTGGCTTAAAAAAAGCTGTCAATCTGACACAGTTTATCGTTGCTGTTTTTTAGTATTTCTTCATTCAGATCAGTCATAATTATTACTGACCAATTGTTTATTAGTCTTAAAAACTTAAAGCAATCCTGTATAAATTGAAGGTTGTATTTTCAATTTTTATTGCTATCATTTGATTAAAGGTCTAAATTTTGGCTCTTTGGACCTGGCTAAATTCGAGAGACTCCATGACTGTGGATATTACGGAGATCTGACATAGCATGCAAAGAGAGAACACTCAGTAAAATGTTCAAATTTATCACCCCTGATTTGGATCTGGACTTTTTAAAAGGCAACAACTCTTCTAAAGTAGAGAAAGGCCAATGACTTTGGCTAAACATCTTCACATTGCACATAGAGTCATGTTGTTTGAAGAGGACTGGGATTCTACATCACATTGTCTTGGAATCCCAAGTTGTCATTATGCCTTTGCTAGGTAGGTGGATTACAAGAAGCAAGCTACTTTAGTTCTCCTGGGATTCAACTTTTCCTTTTATAAAATCAAAATTAATTGATTATAAAATACCTGAAGATCTCTGGAGAATAGATGCATTCAATATAACTTGTAACCTGTCATTAAAAGTTAATATAGTCTCTTTAAATAATATAGTCTTTTTCTAAAAGAGTGAAACAAAATTCTAAGTTTAATTTTTGTTGCCATATGATTTCCATAAAAAGGAGTATAAGCATATGCAATAATAATTTATGACTTGCATAGAAAACAATAAAATATTACAAGCCGCACTGTATCACTGGTTGGTTTTTTTTTTTTTTTTTAATTTCTTTTCCCCATCTCTTCCACCTCAAAAAGGAAATCCCATTATCTATATAATAACTTCAGTAGTGTCTTAAATGGGACCATCATATGGTCCCATGGGTATGTGCTAAAATTGCTACTGGCTTACTGCCACTCTCGTCATCTTATAAAAAACAATAAATTCTAACTTTGGAAGTGAAAGCACTAAAGAGGCAAAGAAATAGTATTTTTTTTTTCATTTAAAATTTCAAAAATCTCTATTTCTTGGTAACCAAGGAAACAGAAATCAACCACTAATGTTCCATTTAAGGTCACTTTTATTCATTGTTCCAGATGATATATCTGTAGTATAAGATATGGTAGTAGATTGCTACTCTACTGATACTAGTTCCCTCCCATGTGGCACATGTTGAATCTGACCATTCTGTTTAAGTGAAAGATAATTGCAAATGAGTCAGTAGTACATTTGATATACGCTTGCTCCCACTGAGTGCAGGTTAAGTTTGTATTTAGCTACATTATGGGGCTTTGTGAGGCTACATTAAATGTATACTATTGACATCTGATTAGGAGAAAAGTGCTTGATAAATGAGAACTCCAGTAAGGAAAAAAGTCATGTAATAGGAAATGAAGGTGGCAAACAATGGCTCTGTTTACATAAGAGTCTGGTATTAGTTTGAAGCACTGAGAAACTGGTCAGAAGTGTTTACCAAATGATGTTGGGTATTTTTTGGTAAAGAGGATAGCACCTCTTATTAATTCAAAACTTGTCAAGATTA
Source organism: Sarcophilus harrisii (assembly GCF_902635505.1). Taxonomy (NCBI): domain Eukaryota; kingdom Metazoa; phylum Chordata; class Mammalia; order Dasyuromorphia; family Dasyuridae; genus Sarcophilus; species Sarcophilus harrisii. The sequence goes on along the minus strand of NC_045426.1, from coordinate 581,035,408 downwards.
CATTTTTAGGAAGGCTGAAGAATTATCTTCATTAATCACTCATTGTCATTACTGTGCTTTTTCCTTAGCTAACTATAATATGTATTTTTGGAAATGATTGTTACTAAATTTAAAAGTATTTATTCTTACTTTCAAACACAAAAATGGGAGTCACTTTGATAGAACTGTGGGGAACTTTCATATTCTTGAATTCAAAATTTAATGATTATGGAATTATATCATTTTAGAGCTGGGAGGGACCTTACAAATAATTATTTTGTCTTCATCCTCCATGTTTGTTGGCTTTAGCCAAGAGCTAAAGTGACTTTTATCAGAGAGGATGATGACAAGACTGCAGAATTCTGATTCTTCTTCTTGAATTCATTTTATGCTAACATGTGGCCTTTTCAAAGGTCTTCCAAAATTAAATAACTGACTTTCCTTTTCAAAAAACTCAAAAATATGTGTTGATGTCTATTTGAATATTTAGGAAATAAAGATGTCAGCAAGCAGATGCCTTTGTGGTTAGAAGGGGGAATGCCATAAAATAACTGTGAAGAGAAACCCAGTGAAAGGTAAATGAAGACTTTCAAAATGCTGGATCACTACTGTCCGAGTAATATGACTTGAATAGTCTTCTGAAGACTTCCAGTTAAGCCCTATATCACAGGAGCTTGGGCTCCAATGGCATAGTGATTATACCTCTCCCCCCATGAAAATGAGCTGGAATAGATGATTTCTGGGATCCTTTCCCCACCATGACATTCTAAGAAGACTCTGAATACAGTTCCTTACTGACTTAAGATCACATTTTCAAATAAGCTTGGGCCAGGCTCACGACTTTCAGCTCCGACTCCTTTGGTTGTTAAAAGGCTATTTAAAACAAAGTCAATTTAGAACACAAGACCTCAGAATTTTCTGTGAATTAGATGAGTTCAAGTTAAAGACAGTAGCAAGGTTCTGCACATATTAGAGTATCAGTGCAATTCTAGCTTCCAATGTTAAACTACCTTTATACAGAAGCAGTGTTATGTCCTGGGGGAAAAAAAGCATTCAGAACTAGGAGTTAGGAGATATAAATTTGAATACAAGCTCCAAAATTTACTACCCATGGGGCATTTAAGCTAATGGGCATTTAAGTTATCTATCTATCTATCTCAGTTTCCTAAGCTATAAAATGGGGATAGCACTACTAATCTAATAGAGTTATAGTAAAACATAGTGCTTATATGTCTGAAAGTGCTATAAAATGGCAATTATTATTTTACCGCCAAAATTGTTTCTCCTCATCTTCCTCATTTTTGTCAATAGACTCACTATCCTACCATCTGTATTTGAAATGTTTGGGTAAATGCCTTATTGCTTAATCATATTTATCTTTGTATATTTCTCTTGACTCTCTGTGTTTGCACTTCAATGTTTCTATGCATCTCTGGTCTTTTCATCACAAATGCTAAGAGGTTCTCCATCTTCCTTAAAAGGATTTTATATTCATTTTTGCCAGGTAAATAGTTCTTGGTTGTAAACTGATATATTTGCCTTCTGGAATACTTTATTCCAAGCTCTGCATTCCTTTTAGTGATGACTGTTAAATTTGATGTGACCTTGATTATGGCTCCTTAGTACTAGAATTCATTCTTTCCTGGGCTGGAGGCATGAACTGAGACCCCATTATGCTTCTGGAGTCAGAACTACACAACTGCTCATTGCTTCTAAACTCACTACTTAATAGGTACATAGCCTAAGGCTCATGACTGCTCCTCACCTTGAAATCCCACATTGACTTGCAGTTCTTTCTCATTTAGCCTTGGCTCTGTGACCTAAAACTGGGTGGTGAGTAACAAAGTTTCCAGTTGACATCAAGATTTGGCCTCTATTTGCTGATTTTAATCTGATGCACAGCTTCCTTCTGATCTCTGCTGCTGTTCCTGGCTAGACACATGCCCAGTGTTTGCAGATCTTTCTATCTTTCTATCTGTGCTGATCTGTGCTGGAAATATGACTTGTGCTTTTTCCCTTATATTTCCTAATCAGGATTTGGTTGTGCATTTTCTAGATTTGCATGGAAATGGTGTTTTTGGAGGTGTGGGGGTGAGAGAAAATCAGCACTTAAGATCTTTTGATACTAACTAAACAGACCAGTCCCACAGCAAGCCAGCCTCCTGTCCCAGTGCAGAAGGCAAATTGCAAGCCTTTGGAACCCTGGCACAACAAGCATGACTAAGACAGGTCACCAAAGTGGGCAAGCCAAAAGCACCTGAAGCCCAATTGTGGAAAGCCAGTGACTAGCCACTGGCCCTCCTGCATGAGAAATGTGGGACAGTGCCTCCTGTGCCTCAGGAGCAGAATTCAATTTTAACAGTAAGGAAACAAGCTAAAAAAAATGATTAACTAACAAACAAAAACAAAAAAACCCGGGCCACAGAAAGCTACTATGGTGACAGAGAAGCTCAATACCTACATATAAAGCCTCAAAAGGGAATATGAATTGTTCTCAAGCCCTAAAAGTTCTCTAGGAAGAGCTCAAAAGGATTTTAAAAATCAAGTAGGTGAGGTAGGAGAAAAATTAGGAAAGGAAATGAGAGTCATGCACGAGCATAATGAAAAAAAAAGAATCAACAACAAAAAAAGAAAAAAAAAAGAAGTAGAAAAATTGAATAAAAAAAAAGTTTGCCCTGGAACATCTAGGTGGCACAGTGGACAGAGCACCAGCCCTGAATTCAGGAGGACCTGAGTTTAAATCCAGCCTCAGATACTTAACACTTCCTAGCTATGTGACTCTGGGCAAGTCACTTAACTCCAATTGCCTCAGGAAAAATAATAATAATAATAATAAATTGTGACATGGGAAAGAAAAAATCCACTGAAAAAAAAAACAACTCCTTTAAAAGTAGAATTAGCCAAATGGAAAAGGAAGTACACAAGATAACTGAAGAAAATAATTCCTTAAAAATTAGAATTGTGTAAACTGGGAAAACATTTTTACATTCAAAAGTTCTGATACAGGCCTCATTTCCAAAATATATAGAGAATTGACTCCAATTTATAATAGTTCAAGCCATTCTCCAATTATCAAGATAAATGGTCAAAGGATATGAACAGACAATTTTCATATGAAAGGGTGCTCTAAATCACTATTGATCAGAGAAATGCAAATTAAAACAACTCTGAGATACCACTACACACCTGTCAGATTGGCTAAGATGACAGGAAAAGATAATGATGAATGTTGGAGTGGATGCGGGAAAACTGGGATACTGATACATTGTTGGTGGAATTGTGAGTACATCCAACCATTCTGGAGAGCAATTTAGAATTATGCCCAAAAAGCTATCAAACTGTGCATACCCTTTAGTCCAGCAGTGTTACTACTGGGCTTATACCCCAAAGAGATCTTAAAGAAGGGAAAGAGACCTATATGTGCAAGAATGTTTGTGGCACCCCTCTTTCTAGTGGCCCAAAACTGGAAACTGAGTGGATGCCCATCAATTGGAGAACGGATGAATAAGTTATGGTATATGAATGTTATAGAATATTATTGTTCTGTAAGAAATGACCAGCAGGATGAATACAGAGAGGATTGGCGAGACTTACATGAACTGATGCTGAGTGAAATGAGCAGGACCAGGAGATCATTATATACTTACACAACGATACTGTATGAGGATGTATTCTGATGAAAGTGGATTTCTTTGACAAAGAGACCTAATTCAGTTCCAATTGATCAAGGATGGACAGAAGCAGCTACACCCAAAAGAAAAACACTGAGAAATGAATGTAAACTGTTTGCATTTTTGTTCTTCTTCCCTGGTTATTTATACCTTCTAAATCCAATTCTCCCTGTGCAACAAGAGAACTGTTTGGTTCTGTACACATATATTGTATCCAGGATATACTGCAACAAATTCAACATATATAGGACTGCTTGCCATCTAGGGGAGGGGGTGGAGAGAGAGAGGGGAAAGAAATATGTATGCATATATTGGATTTAACATATATTTTAACATATTTAACATGTATTGGAGTACCTGCCATCTGGGGAAGGGGTGGGGGAAAGGGAGGAAAATTTGGAACAGAAGGTTTTGCAAGGGTCAATGATGAAAAATTACCCATGCATATGTTTTGTAAATAAAAAGCTATGATAATAATAATACCCACATGTAAAAAATGTTTATAGCAGTTCTTTTTGTGTTGACAAAGAATTGGAAATTGAGGGAATGTGCATAAATTGGGGAATGATTGAACAAGTTGTAGTGTACAAATGTAATGGAACACTACTGTGCTATAAGGATGAGCAAGTAGACTTCAGAAAAACATGGAAAGATTTACATTAACTGAAGCTGAATGAAATGAGCAGAACCAGGAGAACATTGTACCCAGTAACAGCAACATTGTCTGATTATCAACTATGATAAATTGGCAAAACAATGATCTAAGATAATTACAAGGGACCAGTGACAGAAAATGCTGATCCCTTTCAGAGAAAAAATTATGGAGTCTGAATGTAAAACAAAGGTTACTATTTCCAGTTTTTTTTTCTCTTGTAATTTTTCCTTTCTGATCTGAGTCTTCTTTCACAACATGACTAATGTAGAAATATGTTTGTATATGATTGTGCCTTTATAACCTATACCAGATTGCTTTGCTATCTACGAAAGAATGGAGGAAGAGAAATTTGGAGCTCAAAATCTTCCAGAGATGATTGTTGAAAACTATCTTTATGTGTAATTGGGGAAAAAATATTATTAAGTTTTAAAAAATGATCTCTATGGGACATCCAGTTAAAGATGTCAGAGAGACAACTGAAGAGGTGAGACTGGAGGTCAGCAGAAAGGTTAAAGTTGGATAAATAGAATTGAAAATCATGAGCACAGAGATTAATGAATCCATGGGAAATAAAACTCAGGGCAGGAAGATTCAATCACTCAACAGTATTGAAAAAGTGATCACTGAGGAATAAGTTGTAATAAAATAATGTAAGGTGAAGCAATATAGAGAGATAAAGGTCTCTGCCCTCAAGGAGTTTATATTCTAGCCAGAGAGAAATAGATGGTGTTCATATGAAAAAGATGAAAAGTAAAGTAACATATCACTGTATACAAATTAGTATAAGGGAAACATGCACAGAATGACTTCTGTATTCATCATATTAATAGAAAAGAGAACTCCAATGCTGTGAAAATACTGTACTGATAATATACTAATAATCCCACTAACATTTCTGGGAGAAAGAACCAATAAACCAATCTGATAATTTAAGGTCATTTTAAAGAACTTAAAATAATTTTTTCTCATTATTTTAAAACCTGAAATGCTTTTAGGGATTTTTAGATAATCTGCTCTTACTAAAATAGAGCTTGTATTGATTCTTAAATAATAATTGCACAGTACCTTTGTCACATCTCAAGGTTTTTCTTAAATTTCACAAACTATATTTATGTAGAAAAATATTTGATTTCAGATGTACAATAGCATTATGAGTTTTTCACAACTCATAACACATTATGGATTTATTAAGATTTTCTTATTCTATTAAAACACTGGAGCAGTGTACTGCCTTTTGTCTTTCTGAAAATATTTATACAACAAAAATTAGGGACTAGAGGCTAAAATTTAATATGATGCAACCATTCTATACTGTTAAAGTCATGTCCCATAGCTGAATCAAGTTTAACAGTATCTATAGGGGAGGAGAGATGTAATTTTTGGCCTGTTGGCTGTTTTTGTTTGCTAAGTCCTAAAATTTGGGAAATGAAGACTAATTTCATTGTAGCAGTGGTTAACATATTGGCAAATGTGACAGCTCTTACCTGTACATTTGTAGCTAGATGCTACTCCCTTAAGTACAGCATCAAAAATCGACATTTCCACTCTCTGTTTTCGGTGGTGACAGCTAAGCAGCAAAGAAGGTTGGGACACTATGAGGTATAGAAATGGATCTAGTTGTAAGTCCCCAGCTCCTCTTCGTCCAGGCTGTCGAACAATAGTGATACCAAGGGCTTGTCTGGCAGAAGATCTTGTAGATGAATGAAGATTTTCTAATGAAAGAAGTCCTGTTTTTCTTCCAGAAGGGAAAGAAGCACTACTGCTTATGAAGTCGTCGGCTGTCACTTTAGAAATACAAGTCTGGCTGGGCTGTGCAACACTTTCTGATTCTGCTGCTGGTAGGTTTAAAGAGCTCTTGCCGATTTTCTCACTATCATTCTGATCTTGTGCTTTTGCTTTAGGTAAACTTGTACAGGCGTAGGTCATCAAAGAGATTCGACTTGCAGTAATAAATATGTCAAAGGGAATAAAATTTAGATTTTTCACAATTGATGACTGGTGAGAAGGACGTGCAATTCGATGATGACTGGCACCACTACGTTGCTCTATTTGAACAATTCTAATTTTGACACTGTCACTACCAATGCCACTGTCTTGGGCTCCACTACAACGGGAAGAAGTTTCTGTTATACCCCCATCGGGTGTATCCATGCTTTTCTGTTCTTGTTTGGATATCTGTGAAGGAAAATATTAAAATCATTCTATATATTATACTTAGAATATTTCCAGTTGATTGGCAAACAATTACACTAAGCATGATGGAGAAAAGGGAATTATAAAAAAATCTGCCAAATTCAAATTCTAATGCAGTCATCCCTCATGAAAAAAACAGTAAGCGACCATTTCAAAGAAATAATGACTTGCCTAAGAGGGCCAAAAATATACATGGAAGGAAATGAGGAAATATGGATATCTAGTCTCTAATGTACAATTTGGAGTGTCTCTCATCCTCCGAATTAAAAACAAAACAAAACCCCACCAGTATTCATAAGAAACTATATCATTTGAAAAGAGTATCATATTTGTATTTGACAGAAGTAGCCTATATTAAGCTGTGGACAATATTATGTTTAAAATAGTATTTGATAACATAATATCATCCTGTAAGTTCTTAAAGTATATGTATAAAAATCAATTTTCCCCAAATTATAAACATATTGGAAAAATATGTAACATCACTTATAAATATTATATATCAATATCTGGAAATATGTTTTATAGTAGTGCAGGTACTTAACACAGTTATCAAAGGAAAATTTAGCTATTTAATGCTGAATTTTTCCTTAGCACATTCATGTTATTAGCTTTCCCCAATTTTTTTTATTCCATTTCTCCTCCATCAATTAACATCTCTATCCATTCCTACTTTAAACAAGCCCTTATATATAACTATGAGAGGAAAGGAAGCAGGAATGGCTTGGAAATGACCTGTATAAAGAGAGCAGCCATAATCCAGGAAACATTATACCAGTATAACCCACTAAAATATGTGCTTTTAGATACTTCCTTCTAGTTCTTTCAAATCCCACTTATAATTACTGTTCAAGGTCTTGCATTTCCTTATTCTCTCATTAAATTCTCACCACTTTTTTCCTCACCCCAAATTGTGATGTATTTATTTTGTGTATCTCCTGTAATCACTTTTATGTGAACATATTATTTCCCCCCCTCCCCTAAGAGAATATAAGTTCTTAAAGGCAGGAGAGCTCATTTTTGTATCTCTCTCTCAAGTGCATTGCAAAAATATAACATAACAGATTAATAAATGCTTGTAAATCGATTGACTCACATTCAGTTTCTCAGATTATAATCAACTTGCTTTTAAAGGGCTTAAATGTAAAAGTGTTTTTGGGCTAGGAATGAAAAATGAAACAGTAAAGTAAGTTGAAACTTCTATGCTTAACTGATTAAAAAAGGAATACTTTTAAGGAAAGACAGTTTTGCCTTCAAATGGGAACTTTGATATAATTATTATTTTTGACATAAAAAATTCAAAATTACCATATTTAGTAAAAGAAGCACACAAAGGACTAAATTATCCTCCATCATAGTTGTGTTGCTATCATGGATCAGGGAAGAGGTTGAGGTAAGTGGGATGAGATAATTTATAGAACTGTAATCATTTTACCAGCAAACTATTTTTAGTAAAACTAGGAAAATTACAATCACATTAACAGTATGATTTTTAAGCTTTTAAAACTGACATTACAAATACTCAAAATTTATCTCTTCATATAGTACCAACCCTTAATTTTCACATGTGTCATGTGAAGAGCAATAGCTAGGGCACAAGCTAGGGCACAAGGATCAGATGGGCTCGTTTGAAGCATGTTTCGCGAATAGCCTATATATACCTTGGTCTCATTGTGATAGACAGGTGAGCCTGAGTCCTCAGTGGCTACACTAAGCACACAACAGAGTTAAAAGGCCTAAAAAGTTTGAAGTAACAACAGATGGCGTTTGTAATCCAGAGATTCAACCTTACCAAACTCCTTGATGTTCAACTCAAGAATGAGAATCATTAGATAATAAACTGCTGGCCATTTACAAGGACTATTTACTAGGGTAGGGAGAAGGTGTATAAGTCACATCAGTAGAAGTATTTATGTATCCCTGAAATATAGAAATATGCTTAAAACTAAAAAATACTTTGGTTTAATGTTATAGCAGATCCCAATCATTCAAATTTTGTAAACTTCTGGGACATACTTGGAATGGAATTTTTTATTCATTGAAAAGTAAGAACATGTTAATGACTTTAAAAAGATCCAACTAGCTATCAGTATATTAGTAGTAGCTTTTCTCCTTCTGGTTAAGGCAGCATGGTCTAATGGATGGAAAGCCAGCCCCTTATTCAGGAAGACCTGGGTTCAAATCATTTAATTCATTGGTGCCTCTCATTTTTAATCTTACAAAAATTATAGAGTAGGTGTTGATCTGCCTTAGCAGAGAAAGTCCCTCAGTGAGAGCTCACTACTGCAATAAAATCACAGAATCAGTTAAAAAAAAAATTGTAATCCACAGCTATCTTTATCTGGGGTTCAGAAACTTAAAAATATTTTGAAAACCAAATTTTAATAAATTTAGTTTCCTTGGTAATTCTATGTTTTTTTCTTTTCTGCTTTTAAAAAATAACAACAACTCACATTACTCTGAAAAAGGGATCAGACTTCACTAGACAGTCAAAAAGGGTATGGTATAAAAAATGCTCAGAACACCTGATATAATCTCTTTCTTATATAAAATGAATTTAGTGCTACCTAAAATGGTTAACATGAAAGGATCAATCATTTATAAAGAGAAGAAAATACAGTACCTATTTTAAATTTCCTAAATATTTCATCAAATATCAGCTGTTAGGTCACTGTTAAAACTTATTAAAGGTTATGGCCATACTAATCTCTAGCTGCTATTAAGTAGATGGTTAGTATGAAATAAATAAGCAGCAAAAGGAGTGTAGATACTACTCACAATGCATAGATTACTGTACAGAAGTCAGTTGGAAATGCATCCCAGTCACATTCCAAACAATATGGAATTTGACCCAGTCATCCAGAAATGAAAAGCTGTGATTTTCATTTTTAAAAAATCATGGCATACTCTAGACTTAGCAGTCTGATTTCTAAAAATGTTTGCTCAAAACCAAGATTAATTGTTTTCCCTCACTGCAAAAATATTTTCATAACTGAAATAAATAAGCTATAACTTTAAAGACATAGTCTTAGATATTGAAAAAATCTGCTGATGTGTTACTAGAGCACTGCAGATATATCTGTTACACTGAGGAGCACTTGGCCAGCTATTGAATAAAGTTTTACAGTTAATTAAATGTGCCTGGCCATAAACTTGGGCATCAATTTACCATTCCTTTGTGGAGAAAGAAAACTTCACAATGTAATAGCTTTAAAAAGACCTTTGCTTTACTATAAGCTAAAGGGACTAATAATTTAAGTTGTCAAAAACACCAATATTTGCTTGCTGTTAGTGACTATAATAGAAACATTTATCATAGGGCAGTATTTGTTATATCAGTTTTACTCTTTACATAACCCATTTAAAATGAACAATAAAAGTTTTCTTTAATTAGCTACTGGTGTGCATTAACATGATCATGATTAAACCATAAAAACCAACTGTACATTACTCTGGTCCCCTCTCCCATATGTTTTAAATTATTCTAGTTGAAAATGTACTTTGAGTCCCTTTTAAAAGTTCGACCTTCTGCTTTCAGAGAATTAAATGCATATTACTGTAGTGGAGAAGATAATGTTTCAGACCTCCAGGCATATATTAAACACACTGGCAGCACATTAGACAAAATGCTTGACTTATTAGATACTTCCTATTCTAAACAGTGTCATCAAAGGCTAAAAACAAAATCCATATAAAAGCTGCACAATGCTTCCACACAGAACCTGTGCCAAAATCCCTGTACTTTCCAACTAATGAGGAAAGGATGTGTACTCTTAACATATGAATGTAAGATTTTCCAAGCATTCACTTTAGGAAACTGGGCTATTGATTCCATATGGCTTATGTTAAATGAAACTGTATTGGTAAAATAACCTTTAAGATATCTGGCATGATAACTGTAATTAAACAGTATTCAAAGGGCTAAAACAAAGGAGAATTTGGTTCCACAATAGCTAATTAAAATAAAATGAAAAAACACAGCATGTCATCTATCAAGATAAATTGTTATTGTTTAAGAACTATTTAGATACTGTTAAAATATACTTTTAGATAAAATCTGAAAGGCTTGGAAAAATATTTGTGGCTTAAAAATGGATAGTTTGGCGAAGAAAAAAGTATAAGACTGAAATTTTATGCGGAGATAACGGCTTTAAGGCTTTGAGCATAACCAGATGGTCCTTAAACTGCAGGAATTCTACAGTTTTCTTGTCAATAGGCTTCAATGGGAGGAGGTTTTCAATAGCTAGGCAAACATGTCAAGCTAATAGTTTACTTCTTAGATCATCTTTGTGCATTTTCCCATCTCATAGTTATGTAGCTCACAGATACTAGCCACCATGGAAAAGGTGATGAAAGCTCTACTAGTAGCTAGGGAACTATGGATAATTCTTTCTTTTCATGTACAGAGGTGAGTTTAGCAGTTTAACCTCTAGACTTTGGAGGAGTGGAAGTGAAGAATGAGGAAGCCATGGGCAGTTGGTATAATATATGTCTAAAAGGTCAGACTTGGATGACACTTGTGTTCAATAAACAGCAATATGGGAGAAAATCTCAAATAAAACTGTTTTTCCACTGTATCTTTGGTTAAGTAATTCTATGGTAGGGTAAAAAGAGAAGTTTGATAAGCTGGTCTTAACCAATTCTCCTTAAGAGAAATGTCAAATAAAAGGATCAAGTTTTGAAAGAAAAAGTAACTTACTACAATAGGCAGAAAATTAATCTTGTTAATATAATTATTTTATTATGCCAGCTAACAAAATATTTAAATATTTTAATTGCAATTCTTTATTCATATTCTTTTCCATTTATTTGCTAAAAACCTTATCATCTACACTAAACAACCCCATTTGCATACTTTTCCACCTTCTAATTATAATTATGGTTATATAATAGTAACACTGAAGCAATATTTCCACTGCAACAGTTATTCTAATGTTGATCAAACTATCTTCAGCCAATTATGAGATCATTTTCAACATCACATAAATTATGGAAAAAGTCACAAGTGTGAAACCACAGAATCAAAGTGCCAATCACATCTGGTTCATCACCATGACATTTGACCTAATTTTATTACTCTTGCTTAAAACATGATATTTTTCATGGCCATAGGCATCATGTAATTTACAAAATCAACTATTATAAAGAGAATAAAGCCAAGGATTTTTATTTTATTAGGATGACAAAGAAGATGCTTTCCAATTTTGAAAAAGTTTATGTGCTCCAATTATCAAAACCTAAAGTCAAAATACCTGAAAAAGTAATTCTAATTACTATCCTTCAAAAAAGCTGAATACTTTCTTTTGTTGTCTGCTGTTAACAGACAGATTCTACATTTTTAACTCTACAAAAATACAAAGTCATTCTGAAAAATAGAAACATTTTCCTACAATATAATAAGTCAATATTGTTAAACAAAGAAGCCAAATATAAATTTTAGTGCTAATGTTAAAATGATATAGCCCTCCCTTTATTCCCCTACTTCCATGTCATACTCTAGGAGAGGTTAATACTAATATAGCATGTAAGTATCTAAAAAATAAGAATTGTGAAGGGAGAATAAATATATTTTAAACTAAACTATCTCTTTTTGTGTCATGGGTCCAACTTTTTTGACTGAAGAAAGAAGTTTTACTCACCCCTGCACATTTGTGTATTGAATATGTACACATACATATACACAAAACTAGAAAGCAAAGACTTTTTAATACTATATTTCTCCCAATTGAATATTCTATATAATCGCACATAACCATAATTATTCCCAGTTGGATGTAAAAGAGAATTTTCATAATAATGCAGTAATTATGTAAAAGAGCAGAACTAATGATATCCATCACTTCATAACAGATAGGATAGTAAAGAGTACTACTACAATTTCAAATTTCCTCTTTCATGAGTTAAATTTTCTGGTTCTTTGAAGTCCCATTAAGAGGCTACTTACTAGGGCTTACTAACTATCAGTTCAACTATTCACATATTGGATTAGTGCTAATAGTACAACAGAAAAAATAGGGCCATCTCAGAGTTCTATTCTGTATTTTATTGGAGTCTGTGTTTGGTCTGTTGTACTAATTTAGGTGGTAAATCAACCAGGAAAAAGCTAGGATTACTGTTAAGTTGGTACCTAACTCATTTTCATAGAGTGAAACAATCTGAATTCATGTATACACGTACATATAATGTACAAATACACAGTCTAAAAAGAGAGCTAGGATAAAAAGCCCTCTACTTATTTAAAATTATGAATACACAATTCTGTATTTCAAGCATTTTCTTGAATGAAACATGATATACAGAATCTTATATCAGAAGCAATCTATGTTTAAAACTAAAAGAGAAATAAATTATTCAGTTGTGTTTGAGACAAAATTATTCAGTTTTATTTGAGATTTTAAAAAGTTTTTCAGTTCAGTTTTGATTTGATTTGATTAGGTTAATGAAAATATTCTTTGATATGCTTGAATTTTCCAAGAAATGCCTTTATAGTAGAAACCAACAATGACCAACTTTAAAATTGTCATGATATTAATTTTTAAAAACAAAGCAGCTACTGTATATGTAAGGCAAAATTTTCACTAAAATTCTAGATTCATTCCACTGCTGTCAATGCGGAAAGCATTTTGTTGCCTGTGGCTGCTTAAAAATTTTCAATGGGATTAAATCAGCTGCAAGTCCTCATTATACCAGGGTATACAATTGGGTCTAAATTCTGTGTCTGTTTCTCATAGAATTCTACTCAAAGTGACTTGGATTGGCTCCTTCAGAGCTCCTCTGATTTTACTAGAAACAACTGTATCATATCAGCCTCTCTCATAAACTTCCTCTGAGATTGGATCAGTTCTGAACCTGAAGCACATGAAAGTTTGATATGACTGTACTGGCTACAAAAATCACCAAAAATCTGAATTAAGCTGTTGCAGGAAAGCTGAACTAGAATATGATCATTAAATGATATTCCAGTGGCCCTTTGACCAGGTCCATATCTGAAAGTTTCCCGCTGGCAAGTAGAAACTTACAAATATGTATCTTTGATAAGAAAATTCTAGTTGAACTGTAGAAGTAACTCCTGTGGGTAAAAAGTAAACACATTCTTATCACATATCCCCTACTGAAACCCATAAATGTGCATATATATAACTTTGAAGAATCATAGGGTGAATCATAAAGTTAAAATTCAATGTAGAATTCTTGGAAACTTTAAAAAATCAAGTATTTTCCCAAAAGACAGGATAAATAAATTTTTTGTGTGTGAATTTGTCCTGAAAATGGCTTAGAAAAGATATATAAGAACTTCTGATTCATTATTTGCTTTGATATGTCAAAAGTTAGTAATTTAACAATATTATATAACTGATTTACATTATTCTTTTGATTAAATAGAACAATAGTTCTGTGAACTGCAAAATTCATTGAGCTGAAGTAGATACCTTTTTCTAAATAATATACCAGTAAAAATTGGATGTTATCTTTGGTAAACTTCTTTTGGCACTACAGAGCTTAAGGATGTCTGGATGCCATTTATCTACCAAGTTCCACTAGTTCTTTCAAAGCTTTCCCGAATAGGCAGAGAAATGCAGTGACCAAAGGTCAAGATAAATCTGAGAAGCATCTTTTGTATGTACTTCTTTCTCAAGCAACCGTTTTTTTTCTCTCTACAGTCACTAGGCTACACATATAGCCCTACACAAATCGTTTTAAGTCTTCAGTTCTTGAAGATTGTCATTTTCTGAACTAAGATTAAAAAAAAAAAAAAAACCCAGAACTCCTGAGGGTAGATTTCAAGAGCCCTTCAAAAGTTAATTATGTACCCCAGAAATTTTTTTCTCTCATTTCTGACCAGTGAATCTCCCTATTTCATCACACAGCCTTCCTTCTCACTCTGTGCAAATAGTCCCATATGCATATTTCCTCAGGTCATTTCCATGGATGTGGAACAAAGGAAAAAGGAGATTCAATTTGATCACTCTCAAATGACCAAATCTGTGATAAGATTCTTATAGTGATATCTTTTCCATGAAAAGATATAGTGATATAGTGATAGACTTAGTTCTTAAGTCTCATCCCTTAAGAAGTCTTTTTTCAAGAAACTCATATCTAGATACAAATGAATAAAAGCTAAACATGACTGTGACATTATAAAGATAATAATACAAAGCACATATCTTTAACCTTATGTTTTATTTTTAAAATTTTAAATTATTTTTATTATGTATTTAGTAAACACTAACAAATATGAATATCTCAACGGACAAACTACAGGAAAGAGAAATGAATATGAAACTATGAAGTTTATCTCATAGTTTTTTTCTTTTTCTTTTTTTTTTGTTTTTGTTAACATAATTTTTGTTAAACTATGTAATAGATTTAATAACATAAAAATTCTTCCACAAAGTGCTAGCTACCCTCAATGCTTTGCTATGGCACACAGGTGATTTTGGCTTCCAAAACGCTTTTCCAGTGAAGCGTAAGCTGGCAGGCTCAGCATACCAAAAAAGCTTTGATCTGTTTCTAAGGCCCAACCTACCTAACTATGGCCACCTGGTATGAATTTTTTGGCCATGGAAAATCATGAAACAAAGAAAAAGAAAAAAGGAACCTCTTGAATCTCTGCAGTGACAACGGCAGAGTGGTGGGAAAGAGGGCAAAAGATACAAAGAATCATATAATTTTTAGGCTGTTAACACATTTCAGTTGGACTAGTGGTACTCTAAATGTGAAATCTATGTTCAACAACCCACAAGTGAATGCATTGTTGGAAGAATCAAATCTTTTCAATCTTGGCATTCTTGTTGTAAACAAAGCCAGAAGAAAGAGAAGCTGTTGCTAAATGGGAGGATGGCTCTGTGGGATTCTTAGGAGAGGTAAAGAAAGGTGAAACCAGAGAGGATTTTATCATTTACCTACAGGCAACAAAAAACATTTACTGGACCATATGGTTATCATATATTGCAGTCATAATGATGAGTATCTGTACCATGAAAATAGCTGCTGAGGATGAAATAGTAGAGAAATTGTAGGAGGACCTCTCGATCAAGTCTATGTAAACTCCAACATTTGATTAACACAAAGGTGAGAAAAGTTGAGCATAGGGAGAAAAAACATGCGCTATGGCACACAGGTGATTTTGGCTCCACATCTATAGAGATAATTAATAGGTTGCAAGATAGGTGGTTCAGCAGATAGCATATTGAATCTGGAGTGAGGAAGAACTGAGTTGAAATGCAGCCTCAGACACTACTAACTGTGTGGCTCTGAGCAAGCAAGTCATTTAACCTCTGTAGCTCAATTTTCTCATCTGTAAAATGGAGAAAGTAGAACCAACCTCCCAGAGTGGTTGTAAGAACCAAAAGGAGTAATATTTATAAAATGTTTAGCACCGTCCCTGGAATTTAGTAAGAGCTATAAAAATGTTAGCTATTTATAATTATGATCATCATGATCTCTATAGAGCTGCTCCCTTGGGTGATAGCTATGGGGGCTAGGCTGGAAACAGGACTGTTACGTGGTAGCATGGAAGGGCAATTCTATTCTTAAAGCTCTTGGATGTAGGGGTCCTGAGCCATCTCCCTTGTGATCTAGAGAGGTGGTGGTTTGATCAGCTTGACAAATTGATTAGCCAGAGCTATATTTGGTAGTTGGTCTGCAGTTGGCAGCAATGGAAGGGATGCTAGGCCCTGTTTCCTGAAGCAAGAAATGGTCCCCCTTTGATGATGGTTATCAGATTCAAGATAGAGCCAAGGCTGGGGGCACTATTATTCTATGGCTAAAAGACAGGAAATCTAAGGAAGAGCTCAGGTTAAAGAGAAAAATTCCTTATAGATAATGAAGTCTCCCAGTTGCTCTTGTTTGGGGAAGACAGAATTGACTGCATCAACATCTAGAGCACTGTGAAGTCTCATTCTAAAGCAAATAATCTATTTTATACAGGAAGGAACTAATGGAGAAAAATGCCATCTGCTCAAATTTAAACATGTCTTTATAGGAACACCCTAAAAAAAGTCCAACAGTATTCACATTTGGGACAGACCGCACAGATAATCAAGTTGAGTCCAACAGGGAGGAAGAGAGGAGGATTGAAACTGCAAAGCTTCTTTATTGACTCTTAATCTTTCCATGAAAGCAAAATCCTAAATTTTCAAGGCTTACATTCTGCCACCTTTGCTACATAGCATGTGAATATAAGTACATCTGAAGAACTGAAAAAGATGATCCTGCAGAGGTTAATGGGGAAGCACAGGTAGAAGGTAAAGGGAATAAATGGCAGAAGATGAGTTGGATAAATAGTGTCATGGAAATATGCAATATGACTTGAACAGACTTCGAGAGATAGTGAATCTCCACTGCTACCAGGAAGACATGGGAAGAGGGTAAGAGTAAAAAAGATCATAGGTAAATAATCAAAAAGCTTTCATAAAGCACTTACTACTGTACTCTGTTCCAGAAATACAAAGGACAAAGTTAAAGAAGTTCCAATTCTCAAACAATTTATATTTAAAAGGGAAAAACAACAACTACAAAATGTACATAAAATGAATATAAAATAGTTTAGAGATTAAATATATGAGCAGCTAGGGGGCTCAAAGATGTCTAATCTGAGATCTACCAGAAGATTTTAAAGTTCTCATAAAACATATCTCATTGCAGGACATTTTCACTTACTTAGATATCCTAATTCATACCAAACATATTTACTTTCTTTAATTAAATTAAATTTTATTCTGAACTTAAGAAATAAAACAAGCATTTCCATAATATAGCAAAATAGAAAAAAAAAGATTTTCACATGAAACTGGAAATCAGTAATGTACAGCTTGTTATTCTTTTAAAATATATAATAACATTATATAACCTTTTCCCCCATTTTTTAATTTCCTATCACCCATCCTAAAGAATTGATAAAAAATTTTTTTCTTGATTTATCCTAGATACTCACAAAAAGACACTGCATCCAGTAGATTCATTATTTGGTAACAAAGCTTTTATTTATTTATTAATTTTTTTGGCCATGGAAAAATCATGAGACTGGAAAAAACAGACCTTAATCCTATGAAGACCACTTTTACTTTTGCAGTTAACAACAGCTTAATGGTGGTAGAAAAAGGAGCAGAGAGTAATAAGAATCATATGGTTTTTTATCATCAATAAGTGTTCATTTGATTATCAACACAGATGGATGTTGAGGTAGATTTAGAATTGAAAGGAAAGAGAGCAGTTAGACTGGGAGAATATAGTGCTTGGAAGATCTGAGGTCAAACTGTTTTTTAAAAACTTTTTTGGCCATGTAAGCTTGGACAAGTCATTCAACTTCACTCTGCCTCACTTTTCTCAAGTGTAAAATGAAGATAATAACAGCACCTACCCTTCCCAGGGTTGTTGTGAGTATAAGGAAAGAGAAAGGGAAGAGAATAAACATTCATAGAGTGCCTAATATGTGCCAGACCCTGTGACTTGATCCTCACAACTCTGCAACATAGATGCTATTATGATGATGATGTCTATTTTACATTTGAGGAATCTGAGGCAAACAGATGTTGAGAGACTTCTCCCGTGTCTAAGACCAGACTTGAACTTAGAATACTGTACTTGGAGTCAGGAAGACCTATCTATCATGCTACCTAGCTTCCAGAATAGAATGAGATAAAATCTGTAAATCATTTTACAAACTTGAAATGCTATATAAGTGTGAGCCAGCTATTGTAACTGGTCCCAAGTTTATCATTTCAGCAAAGGCACACTTCAAAAATATAACCACTTACTGATCTTGCCATATGGGCAATGAAACCTGGAATACCACTATCTCTAAAGAATAGAAGATGAACAGAAAGCAGAGGACAACAGAAAGGAACATGGTTAGTGGGAGAAGTCTGCAACCATTTAGGAACAACAAAGAATAGGGATAAGGGATGTCATCAAAGAATTGTACAGTAGAGAGAAGATGGGCTGGTGATGTGGTAACAGTGAAAGATAAGAGATGGATAGCCAGATGACCCACTGGTACCTTCAAGATATCGGGAGAAAGAAAGAAAAGACTCTGGATTTTTGGGAGTTTATAAATGGAAACTGCACAAGGCTAGTAGGAATGGATGTGTTATGAATCTGCATTGTTAGAGGCAACTTGGGAATCAATAAGATTACAGTTCTCTTTGGGAATCTTCTTCCCAGAAATGAAATTTTAAAATTTTGGAATTATCCCTGTTCCTCTCTCAATAGCAGGCATCAAGTCCTGATGATTTAAAATATGAAGGATTATCTTCATAATATCTCTCTTACATCTTTCTTTTCTTTCCTTTCCTAAAACAAAGTTGGAAGGGATCATCATTGTTAATAACACTCTAGATTTAGAGCTATAGGGCTCTAGAAGTTACCTATTTGAAACACCACTTCTATAGAAGAGGGTTGTCACTTGTCCAAGGTCGCACAAATATCTTATGTGCTAGAGCTAAGCGGTGCACTAAAGTTTGTTCTAGTAAAAATTAGATTTTTTTTGGGGGGGAAGGGATCACCTGGATTTGAACAAAATTTCATTCTACAATTCCATTTGCTAATCTTGATACTATAGTATAATATGTACTTTCCCATTTCTTAAGATGTACCCTTTGGCTATACATGAATAAGCAATTTACTTTATTATCATTTAGCATATATATGTATATAAATATGTACATATATAATTAAAATCATATTTGTAAAAGATTCTAAAATTTCAAACAAAAAAATTTGAAATTGTCTGTTTTGGGCTGCCATGTTTATATTAAAGGAATATAGAGAAAAAGATATTTTTTTCTTTTTAAAATCATATTTTCTTTTTTCTTTTTAGAAAGATAATAACTTCTTATTTTTCAAAATACAAACAAAGATAATTGTACATTCACCCTTGCTAAACCCTATGTTCTGAATTTTTCTCTTTCTCTGCCTCCTCCCCCCTCCCTAGGCAACAAGGAATTCAATATAGGTTAAACATGTGTAATTCTTCTAAACACATTTCTACATTTATCATGCTGCATACGAAAAATAATATCAAAAGGGGAAAAAATGGGAAAGAAAAAACAAGCAAACAACAGAAAAGGTGAAGATACTGTGTTGTGACCCATGTTTAGTCCCCATAGTCCTCTCTCTGAATGCAGAAAGCAAGAGAATATATTGATTTCAAAATAAATCACTTTCTTTTTAATGAACCATATCTGGACATCAGATCCTTTAATTCTCCTACAGAAATATGAGTGATACTGTAAATTTATATTTTCAAATGCACTAAAAAAATTAACAAATTGACACTTTTAAATCTTCCACCAACTGATGGAGGCTAAATATTAATTGTGGTCTGCTTTGAATATTCAAAGTTATTAACATAATTCATTTTTATTATACTTATGCTTTTTTAGCCTTCAATTACACAGTAGCCTTTGCCCTTAATTTTGAAGATTATTTTGTTAAGAAGCTAAAATTTAACAGCTCTTTATGCAACTATTAACAAAAATTCAAAGTAAAATCAAAATTTAAAAGTTTGCTATTAAAATTGTAATTGGAACAGAGAGGCTTGTCTAGAAAATTCATCTTCAAATAGTCCTGAAGAGAATAATTTCTGTTTTTGGCAATGAAATGAGTGATGAAACAAATATTTTTCAACAATGGAAAGACAGTAGGACAGTGACTCAAAATATTGGCAGATATTTTGTTTTGATAGTTAATGCAGTACACATAATGTCAATTTATTTCATTCTTAAGAATAACTGTAAGAATGGCAGTAATGAATTTTCAGGACTGGTTACACCTACCAGAAAAGTGAGGCAACTATTCTAATCATAGTTTCACAGGCATTTTCTATGAGTTTACACTTTTGGCAATCCTCTGTGTCATCAAACTACAAACTCAGGGAAGTAAAAAAATCTTACAAACAAAATAATGCAGGGCTAAAAAATGACCCCCAGTACAAAGACCTAATACTGTTTCCGCTCCAAGAAACAAACTATTTTATGGGGGAAAAAATGCTTACTACATTAAAAAGAAAATCAGGCTTTAATCCAGGAGACATTCAGAATTATGTTGGCCAAAACATTAGAAAAACATACTGTTAAGCACAAACCTACATGGGCCACCAAATGACAGACACGACCTAATCATGACCTTTTGCAATCTCTCTCCCAAGAGTCTATATGATGTATTGTCTGGGCAAGTGAGCTCAGTTGGTTACAGAACAGTGCTAATGAATCCAAGGTTTTGGGTTCAATCTCCTTTTGGGCCAGTTAAGTTAATTATCTTACCGAGAAAAACTGTTTCATAGACACAGCCAATGTTCCTATTTCCTGCCAACAGTTTTCCAAAGAATGCCACTGGTCACACTACTCACGGAAAACATCAATAGTATTAAGTCCTGTTGACAATAAATAGACTCACCCTTATATGTGAAAAGCTGCATCTTCATAAAAGAATCAACCAAACACTATTACAATGGATTACTTAGCAAAGGACTGGCTATATTTTTGTTATGGCGACTTTTTAAAAAATATATATTATATATTTATAACACTATTCACTTTGGAGTTTGACCTACCTAAGAGGAGTCACTGCCTTGGTTATTGACTGAGCATACTTTGCAAGGCTTGGGGGTTGGAGACTTTAATCAATCAACAAGCATTTATTAAATGTCTACTATGTTTAGTAAGAATATCCCAAGAGACTGTCTAGGGAAGTTGAGTTGAATCCAATTAAATACACATTTACTAAATGCCAACTACGTAAATATTAGGAGGGAAAAGGTAAAATAAATAAATAAATAAAAGACAATTTCGACTGTCAAAAAACTTAACATTATAATGGGATGACTCAACATTCATTGTTAGCAAATACAGTGATATAAAATAATCTTTAGAGGCAAAGAGTGCTAATAACTAGGGAAATTAAGAAAGGGAATATAGGAGGTGGGGCCTGAGCTGTGATATGTCAGGCATTTTAGGAGGCAAAGGTGAATCAATCAATTAACAAGCATTTCAGGGAAAGCATTCCAGACGTGGGGGACCATTTATGGAAAGGCAGAAGGAGATGAAGGAATAGCATTTATGGGAGGCGACATGCCCCTATGATTGGTATGGAGAGTACAGGAGGGAGAGTAATACTGAATTAGACTGAAAAGGTAGGTGATAGGTAGTAGGCATATAAAGGATTTTTATTACCAGGCTTACATGTTTATATTTTATACCAGAAGCTAGAGAGCCAGGGAAGATTTCTAGGGACTGGGGACTCCTAAATACATGATTTAAAAATACCAATTTGGAGGATGGATTGGCAGGAACATCAATTAGGATATTAAAAGTTACTCATTTACTTAGGCTATGATTTTTTAATCAGGATCTATGGACTTAATTTTTTGGTAGGCTTATTTTAAAAAAACATTTTGACAAATGTATTTCATTATACGTGGTTTCCTTTGTAATCCTAAGTATTCTATTTTATGCATTTAAAAATATTATTCTAAGAAGTGGTCCATAAATTTCACTAGATTGACAAAGTACAAAAAGGTTAAGAACCCTTGATTTAGGAATTCTGCTAATCAAAGAAAGATTTTCACTATATAATGATCTTTCCATAAAACAATGTATTTGCATATAAAACTCTTTTGTTAAATTTTCTAAACCTGCAGATTGATGAAAGTTGGTCATTTAGGTGACTAGATCTAAATTAGCAAAGTGTTAAGGAAATGGGAAACAAGCCAAAGTTAGAACACATAAGACACTCCCTGCTTATCTTTTTTTTTCTTCTTCTTAGAAGTATATCATTGTCTACATTACTTCTACATTTGGTGGATTATAGCTATGTTTGTTTAGCACTTGGAAAAAGGCAAAAAGGCCCAATTATTTTGTTTCAACAAATTATTCTGCTGGACAAAAACATGGCCAAACTTTGACATGTGTGCCCATTAAAAGTGTTTTGTTACCTCTTGCAGAAAACACAGGAAGAAAGGAAGGAAACAGGCAATTATTAAGTATCCACAATGTGCCAGGTACTCTACTAAACCCATTACATATATCTCTTTTAATCCTCTGGGATTAAAACATGGGAGGTAGATGTGATTATTATGGGGCAGATAGAAGTTAAAGGATTAACCAACAGCCACACAACTAGTAAAGGTCTGAGACTGGATTTGAATTCAGGCCTTCCTGATTCCACACCCAGTGCTCTAACCATTGTGTCACCTAGCTGCACTGTGTTTGGAATCAAAAGATCCGAGTTTGAATCCTGAGACTTGGCAAAAATTACTTGAGCTGTGAGAATGTAATTTCTTTATTTTTAAAAAGAGGAAAATAATATCAATCCTATTGGCTTTACAGAACTGCCCGAAGATCAAATTTTAAAAAGCATGTGAAAATGCTTGTAAATGGCAAAGCATTATGTAATGCTTATTATCATTATCAAGATGCATGTGTCCTACTACAAATAATTTAGTGTAAGCAATTTCCCTAGACTCCAGATGAGATCTATTTTCTCAAATGATGAAATCATAAAAAGAAAACAGCTCACTTGACATTTTTTCTTCTCATCTATTCCCTTGTCTTTCCATCTTCCTCTGCAGGATGGCCACAAAAGAATAACAAGGGCACATAAGATGGTAGTTTTTCCTTAGAGGAGAACTGGTGACAACTATTGCTTCTCTGGGAGAGAAGCTTATGGAGAAAACAAAGAAAGGAGAAAATGAATTGAAAAGAAAGATGGGGGGGAGGGGACAAGTTGACTTAGAAAGCAAATCACAATCAGTTGGAGAATGGCTAAATAAATTGTGGTATATGAATATTATGGAATATTACTGTTCTGTAAGAAATGACCAACAGGATGATTTCAGAAAGCCCTGGAGGGACTTACACGAACTGATGCTGAGTGAAATGAGCAGGACCAGGAGATCATTATATACTTCAACAACAATATTATATGATGACCAGTTCTGATGGACCTGGCCAACCTCAGCAACGAGATTAACCAAATCATTTCCAATGGAGCAGTAATGAACTGAACCAGCTACGCCCAGAGAAAGAACTCTGGGAGATGACTAAAAACCATTACATTGAATTCCCAATCCCTATATTTATGCCCACCTGCATTTTTTATTTCCTTCACAAGCTAATTGTACAATATTGCAGAGTCTGATTCTTTTTGTACAGCAAAATAACGGTTTGGTCATGTATACTTATTGTGTATCTAATTTATATTTTAATGTATTTAACATCTACTGGTCATCCTGCCATCTGGGGTAGGGATTGGAGGGTAAGAGGTGAAAAATTGGAACAAGAGGTTTGGCAATTGTTAATGCTGTAAAGTTACCCATGCATATAACCTGTAAATAAAAAGCTATTAAATAAAAAAAAAAAAAAAAGAAAGAAAGCAAATCACAGCAGTGTTGGTTGAAAGGAACTATTAGAGGCCAACAAGTCAGTTAATCAATAAGTACATATCCCATACCTCCAATAAGCCAAAAAGTGTGTTAGTCTCTGGAGATAGGAAGAAAAACCTTTCCTTTCTTCAAGAAACAATTATTTCTAGAAAGAGAAACAAGTCCACATTTAAGTAGACATAAAAGTGGCGAGTCTGTCTAATGGGAACTGGACCTGCCATGTCTTTGCTGCAAGGAACTAGCAGGAAAGGATTCTACACCTTTTCTGTAATTGACAGATTCACAGAGTTGTCTGGAATTCTGAGAGCTCATATAACCAACTGCTCAAGATCATGTAGCTAGTCTGTCATAGGTGGACACTGAACCTGGTTTTCTGGGCAGCTCTCTTTCCACTATCCCTACTGCCTCTCTAAAGAAATACTAGGTAATTTTAGAAGAAAGCACCTGAAGAAAAGGCTTTATGTAGAAGGTGATGCTTGAGCTGAATTTTAAAGGGAACTCAATTTTAAGAAGTGGAGGTGAGAACATGCATTTTAGGCCTGAGAATGGACTATACAAAGGCACAAGTAAGGGACACTGAGTGTTATGCATGAAGAACAGCAAACAGCCATTATCTCCTTTATTCTGTTTCATATGGAAAAGTGGCCTTGCTGCTTAGGGTCATCCTTCTACCTGCACAAGCAGTCTTCTTCTAATCTGTCTCCTCCAACAGAATGGACCCTAAGTCATCTATTTTTTCTTGTCTCTGGCTCCTTCCTGACGGCCTGTAAATATATCTCCCTCATCTTCAAAAAAAGCCTCATAATACCTCTATCTCTACCATCATCTGATATCTATTTTGCACTCTGAAGCTAAACTCTTTTAGAAATTGTTAACAATAAATATTTCCACTTTCTCTTATAACTCAAAAATCTGCTTTCCAACCTTATCATTCAACTGATATGGTCCAAAGTTATCAATGATTTCTGACCTGTCAAATCCATTGGCCTTTTCTCAGTCTTCATCCTTCT
Organism: Sarcophilus harrisii; assembly: GCF_902635505.1. Lineage (NCBI taxonomy): Eukaryota > Metazoa > Chordata > Mammalia > Dasyuromorphia > Dasyuridae > Sarcophilus > Sarcophilus harrisii. Next base: position 581,010,517 of record NC_045426.1, on the reverse strand, counting down.
CTTTCCCTTGGTTCTCTAATTTCTCTAAGTTTTGGGGTCACTATTCTCTCCTTATTCTCCTCCTTACCTATCTGGTCACTTCTTCTTGGTCTCCTTTGCTAGATTTTGATCCAGATCTCAACCTACATCCATGCTATCCCACAAGATTCTGTCTTGAGCTCTCTTTCCTTCTTTCTCCACAGTACTTGGTGATCTCATCAGCCCTTGTGGATTTGATCATCTCTATGCTGATGACTCTTAAACTGACTTATCCACTTCTAACTTCTCTACTGACCTCCAATTTTGCATCTTACTAGATACCTCAAAATGGAGGTCCAGTAGACATTTTAAACTCAACATGTTCAAAACTAAACTATCTTCTCCAAATGTTCCCCCCTTTCCAAATGTTCTTATTACTCTCAAAGGCATCATCATCCTTCCAGTGTCCTACATTCATTACCTACGTGTCATCCTCAGTTCCTCACTATTTCTCAACCTCCATTTCCTATCTGTAGACAAGGCTTATTTATTTCACTTTGAAAAATTTCTTGAATAGGCCCTTTTCTTTCCTCTGATACAGCTATTATCCTGATATAGGTCCTCATCTTTTCAACTTGGACTATCAAAAGGCTGACCTGCCTGCCACAAGTCTCAATCCCATCTCACCTCATCCTCCATTCAGTTGACAAAGTAATTTTACTAAAGCACAGATTCTACCACATCTCCTTGGTCCACCAATAAATCCTGGTGGCTCTCTATTTACCCAAGGATCAAATATAAATCCTTAGTTTGATGTTCAAAGTCCTCCATAACCTAGCTTCCTTTTCCCAATTTTTTCCAATTTTGTTAGTTACAATACCCCCACTTCCACCTTTACACTCCCAATAGACCTTCTCATGAAAATGCTCAGCTAAACTTCAACCTTCTACAAGAAACCCTTCTCAATTCCTCTTACTTCTAGTATATTCCTTCCTTTAATTATTTCCTGTTTATCCTATAAATAGCTTGTTTGTACATACTTATTTGCACATTATCTCCCCCATTAGACTGTGAGTTCCTTAAAAGTAGAGTGCAAAAGAAAATGTTTAATGGCTGATTGGCTGAATGAAAAAGTCAGGCTAGTTAAAGCAAATGTAAGTAGGTGCTAGTTTGTGAAAAGGCTTAAATGCTAAACAGATAATGATCACATATTTCCTTAGACTTCACTAGACTAAATATCCCAAATTGCTTTAACTGTTCTTCATGTGGCATGAAATTTGTTAAGGCTCTTCATCTTCCTGGATTCTCTTGTCTGGAGGCCCTAGCTTAATACAATCTTTCTTATAATGGTATTCAGGATTGAAATGGATACTACAGATGTGGGCTGACAGGGACAGAATACAAAGGAAGAATCACCTTGCCATAATAGAAATTAAAGCTGATAAGTTAAAAATATATATTAGTTAAAAATAATAATATAATAACACAATTACATGTCAACATAAACATTTTATGAAAAAAAAAAGTTTTCCCAAACAAACAAACAAACAAAAAAACTTAGTAAGAATAGCATTGTTTTACAAATTTGTGTACTGTTCTTTAATGCTTGTCTTGTTGATGAGGTTCAGTGCAGGGCAGAGAGTTGGGGGAAACCCTTCTGGTCGGTGTAGGTTCTTCATAAAAGAATTTATGAACCCAAAAAGTTAGACTGACAAAAATAAGTTTATTGGCACTGAGAAGTCAGCTTTTGCTAAGAAGACTGACTTCCTTCGTGGCAAGGTCCCAACAGAAAGAGATAAAGTATTAAGTTCCTACCAGAGAAATCTCCTAGCAGAGAAATTCTGACAGAGAGGTAAAAAGGGGTGTAATCCTATTAGGGAAATAGGTGAGAGGGGTTAACGCTGAGAAGAGAATGTCTTCTCAGCAGGCAGAAGGTCCTCGAAGGCACCTATGCCAAAAGAGGTCCCTTGGCCTGGCATGATTCCTGCTTTGGGCCTCTGCAAAGAAGTGCCTCAAAGTTGCCCCTTTTTCTAATATGAAACTTTGGCTAAGGACCAGGGTTTGAGTTGAAATCAGACCAAAATATTCCAATTGAATAGAAGTTTCAATTGAATGAGATTACTGCCCCCACGCCTAGATTTCCAGTAGAATAGGACAGCTTAGTGGGAGTGGTTAAGCCAATTTTCAGCTCAATAGAGGTCCATAGAAACCTTGGATCTCCAGCTTGGGCTGAGTAGGAAAGGTCCTGGACTCAACTAGTCCCACCAAAATAACAGAATGAAACCATTTTATCTTGATTCCCTGGGGTGGATCTCTCCCAAGAGAGTTCAAGGCGGTTCTCCCCTTCAGTGAGTTCTCAAGTCAGGACAGTTTCAGGGTTCCCAAAATCATTGTTAGATGAAAGATAGATTCTCATAGCTACTTTTGAATTCAATCTGTTGTAATACGTTGTTTTTGGTTGAAGAAAATCCAGTTTCTGATATGTAGTTGGAAAGGGTAAGAATATTTTAAATGACATATACTGTCTTAATATTATTAAAAATAACATCTTTATTGTAATAATTATTATAAAATGTATGTTACATTATTATGAAGTAATGTTTTACTATTATTACAAAAATGGTTTTGACTTTGCAGGCTCTCTATCTTTCAGATCTTGTCCCAGGGACCCCCAGGAATCTATGGAATAATACTTTTTGAATTGATACAGTTCAATAGTTTCAGTGTTGGCAAGATTAACCTAATGGCTTTGTGATCCCTAGGAAGTCACAACCTTATAATACCCAGGAAACTCATTAAGATTTTAGTTGTAGAGCCAATGACAATCTTGGTAGAGAATTTCCTCAATGAGTTTCCTCAAGCAAAAAAAAAAAAAAAAAAAAAAAAAAAAAATCCTATTCCTGGAAGTTTTGTCTCTCAGTGAAGATCTCAATAGTTTTGTTGTATGTCATATCATATTATCCATTCAGTCTGAGCTTATAGTCCACCAAAATGTCTAAATCTTTTGCAGATCTCACATCTTGTACTTGTGAAGTTGATTTTTTAAAGCCATGTGTAAGATGTTATTTTTATCTCTATTAAATTTCTTTTTATTTGACTTGGTCCAATGTTTTAGCTTCTCAAGCTTTTTTTGGATTTAGCTATCCATTTCAGTGTTGTCTTATCTGTAAATTTGTATAACATGCCATCTGTAAATGTTCAATAACCCAGGGCCAAGCATAGATTCCTAGGGTACCTGCTAGAAAGCACCTTCCAAGTTCATTGGATTATAAGATTAGAGATAGAAAGAACTTTAAAGGTCATCAGACCTCATTTGACTCCCTCATTTTGTTGTCAAGGAAACTAAACCCCTGGAAAATTAAGGAATTTGCCTAGGAACACATAGGTAGTAAATAGAAAAGCCAGAATTTGAACCCAGATCCTCTGGTTTCCACTTCCACATTTTTTTTCTTTTCTTTTTTTTTTTTTTTTTTTAAACTATACCACACTGCCTCTAATGGAAAAGAATCATTAAAGAATATATTGCATCTGGTCATTCGACCAGCTTTGGACCAGTCTAATAACTTTGTTATTGTTTAGCCCATACTTCTCTGTTTAGTTTTCTACAAGAAAAGCTTGAGAATTTATTTTATTTTTTTCACTGAAAATGCTGTACAGCATTTTATTGATCTAGCATTAAAATGACCCTATCAAAAATTAGTGAATCAATGAGGATTTATGAAGTACCCATTATTTGTAAGGCACTGTTTTGTGTTACAGATGCAAAGATAAAGATAAAAACTTTTCTTGATCCTAAGGAATTTATGTTTTAGTAGGGGAAATAACATATATATTTTTAATAGTATACATAGAATACATATATGCAGAATAATTATCAGGTAGTTAGGCAGAGAGGGTTATAGCAAATGAAGGATCATGAAAGGCTTGGTACAGGACATAGTTACTGAGTTGAGTGTTGAGTGATTCTGTGAGACTGAGGGGAAAATGGAGGCATTCCAAGCCTAGGCGATGGCCAGTTCAAAGTCACAAAGATGAAAGATGGAGGACTGTATGTGAGGACCAAAGAAAGGGCCAGTTTGGCAGGATTGTAGAGTACAAGAAGGGACTAATAGGTAATTAGAAAGAGAGCTAGGGAAAGAAAAGAAATAAGGTTAGTCTGGCATGACCTGTTCCTGAGGAAGCCATTCTGGATCTTTGTAATTATTGTTTTCTTAGTATTCACTGGGCAACTTTAAACCTAAAATTTTGCCAGGATTCCAAGTCAGGATTTCTGGACTGTTTTTTGCAGATTCCAACTCTCTTCTCTTTTTGACTTGTAAAAAAACAGCATTATTTCATTGTTGTTTTAAAAAGACAAAGATACTGTCTAATTGACCAAAAAGAATATCATCCTATACATTATCCCTATGATCACAGTATTATAATTTGAGAACTAGAAGTATGACCTTTTAGTACAATCTTCTCATTTTAAAGAAAAGAAAACTGAAGATTGAAGACTATACCCATAAACCCCCAATTCAGATCAAGTCCCCTGACTTCAAATCCCCTGACTCTGCTACATTGCTCTGTCATCTTTCTCATTCTCCCACCAAGAGGATTCCTAATATTCTTTATACAAGAGAATAGTAAGAGGATTATTCGAAAAGGATCACATTAGTGTAGGTATTATATCGATTTCTTACTTTCACTTGGATTAATTTTCAGTATATGATTCTCCTCACAATATGATTAAAAAAAAATACTTGGTCACAGATCTCCCTCTGGAAAGCATTAAATCTTTTCCATACTTTATTATTTTATTTCAAGTGAAAAACATTTGCTTTTCTCTAAATTTAGTCTTGGTTACTCTTATGCAAGTAATTTTGCAAGAATGACATGCAAGAATCATACCCTCAGAAAATATATTTTTATTGTGATGAGGGGGCTCTAGTCAAATAATTATGGCATTTTGGAGTGATAATGAATTTCCTATCTCTGTAAAAGCCATAAAAGAGAAGGCTTTTGACATGACCAACTTAGAAAAATTAGGATTTTCACCAGAAAGAGAAGCAAGATTTAAAATAATTTGAAAAAAAAATTGCTATTTAGAGCAACTGTTTTTAAACCAAGGCATAGTACTTAAAACCTAGATTTCCAAAATAGAAATGAGGAAATGATTGTTTTATTAAAAAAAAAATCTTACAGGTACAAAAGGATTTAACAATGTTTTATAATCAACCTAGTGTATTTAAAGTATAACTAATTAAAATTAAAGGTAAACATAATTTTTCTATGTTTTAGAATGGACTCTGTACTATTTAACAAAATGAGATACTTTAACATGGTTACATAGTAAAACTGGAGAAGGTTTATTCCTTCACATAAACCCAGAGGGTCATGGGCTAGAGAAAACTGAGATGCCTTAGAGATACAGTTTCTTGACATGTTCTCCCTTTTTCATTGTCTTTGCTCTTGATTTTCTTCTCTTAATGGGCTTGTCCTACAGGGCTAAAGCAAGAATTGTAAGAAATTTCTAACCCTAAATTAGCCAAAAGCTTAGGATAGGTATCTTGCAAAGGACAAAGGTAAACTGGGGGTCTCATTCAAAGATAGATTAAATGTCTCTGTGTTATTTAGTTGGCTAGGTGCTTTGTGCTCTAAGACAGTGCTTCTTAAAACTTTTTCCACTTATAACCCCTATTTAACTGAAAAATTTTTACATGACCTCAGGTACCTAAATATGAAACAGGTACACAAATCAAACATTTGTTGATAATAAATCATAATTTTGTAACTCCTACATTCAGTTATGAGTTCCCATATTGGGCCATGACCTACAGTTTAAGAAGTTGGGCTTTAAAGAGTTTGTCTTCTTGAATCCTGCCTCTCCTGAATATTGATAAATTCCTCTCCTTTTGGGGAAAAAAAAGCTAAGGGTTTTTTCTCTAGTTAGAGAGTTGGCTGTGTAAAGGACCTGCTTTTCTCCCTAAAAAAAAAGTTAAAACCTCTCTGCTCCAAGATGAAAGTGAGAAAAGAGAATCATCTCTTCTTACTGGGTAGAGTATGAGGCAGGAGTTGGAAGCAATAAGAAGCTTCTTTACCACATACTTAGTAAAAGTACAAGATAAGTAAATAACTGTCAGGCAAGTCCAGGGCCTAACCTTCTGCATTCTGAGTTGTGTGTTACCCTGGGTAGCACTGTTAAGTGTGCAAAAACACTTTACATACAGTCACACTTGGGGTCCTCCACTGACTATTCAATTTAGGTACCTATAGATAATGATCATTCAATTTAGGTACCAGATACTGAGACTTTTTTGCTGTTGGAGAGTAAATTAGAGTATTTACAGATCAGTTGGTTGGTTGTTGTACTTCATTCTTTAAGAGGAACAAAAGGATCTTTCTATGTTAGAATCAAGTTGGTGTGTCCAACTGGTTGAAGCTCAGAATGCTCTGCCACAGGTCAGACATAAATGGTCCCTGTGCACATTTAGGGTGGCTTGTCTAACTTTGCACATCTTGTGTTTCTTTTGGGCTAATTCAATTCTTGTTTGCTCATAGAGCACAGCACATTCTTTGAGGAGGACATATTGAGCAGTTCTGTCCCAATGTTTCCCATGTCCTCCAACCAATTCTAAAGTTCTTCTTTTTTTTTTTTTTCTGAGTTATTTGGGGTTAAGTGATTTGCCCAGGGTCACATAGCCAGGAAGTGTTAAGTGTCTGAGGCCAGATTTGAACTTGGGTCCTCCTGACTTCAGGGATGGTGCTTTATCCACTGTGACATCTAGTTGTCCCCAGTTCTAAAGTTCTTTAGAGTGACTTTGAGAGTGTCCTTGGATTCCTTTTTCTGACCACCTTGTGAGTGACTGTCCTGTTTGAGTTCTTCATAAAATAGTCTTTTTGGCAAGGGTACATTTGGCATTTGAACCAAGTTGTCAGCCCAACCAAGTTGTGCTCTCTGCAAGAGAGTTTGAATGGTTGGGAGTTTAGTTCAAAAAAGAACCTCAGTGTCGAGTATCCTATTCTGCCAGCTGATCTTCAGAATCTTCTTAAGATAATACAAATGGAAGTGATTCAGTTTCAGTGCAGGGCACTAATTTACTGTCCAGGTTTCACAGGCATACAATAAGGAGGTCGACATAATGGTTTTGCAGACCTTCAATTTGGTAGTTAAGTCTAATATGTCTTCTTTCCTTTGGAACCTCCCAAACATTGAGCAAGCTCTGGCAATGTATGTCTCAACCTCATTATCAATGTGTACATCCCTGCCCAAATGTAGAATATTTATAGATACTGTCAGTATGGTATAGTATGTAAGTAAAGTATTTATAAACAGTAAGTAATGTTATTAAATCTTAGACCATTCTTCCTAACTCTAAATTCAAGACTGTCTATCACACTTTAATGTCTTCACACAAGTTCCTTAGAGAACAGTCCTATTAAAAAAAACAGGTGTTTTGTTTGATCTTATTTCAACATAAGAGTAGTACATAGCCTGCTATTGGCATGTTGCACATTCTGTATATAGCAGCCATGAAAATGACAAATTACCTTTACTGTTAGTATCTAAAATAAAATAATATGAGGACTCAAAAATAAGGCCTAATAAAACATGTATTCTAATTTTTTTCCATAATTTCCTTTTCATGTGATTTTCCTGATGATCTTTGTCAATTAATAAATCAATTGTAGAAAACATTTCAAGAAACAGAAAGATGTGATAAATTAATGTTATTTGGAAGGTCAGTTGAAATTTTCATGATCAAATGATTTGGGAAAAATATAAGTCTGTTAGATAACACCTTTCATTTATGTGATCTTATTATGGTTATACTATCAGAATATATAAGGAACCTGGAAAGGAAATATCAAAATTCAGGACACCTACCACAGTCATTTATTAATATAGAGTTGGTTTATGATAAAGTCAGATGCTTTGGATCAAAGAGAAACTATATTTTTTAAACTAAGATCGTGGGCTCATTTGCATCATGTTTTCTGCAATAGATTAAATAAAAAGAATAAAGGAAATACATTTTTGAATATTTATTTACTTCTATATATTTGTGTTATTTATATTGGTAAGATTTGCATCAAGGTAGGGATGAGAGATTCTCTATGGCAACAATACAAAATCTCTGTTTGCAAAGTACTATTCAGTGATGTAGTCAGGCAAAAGGGGAATAGCTGCCTTAGAGTATTGTAATTTCAAAGGCATTTCACAGTTCCTTCTATCTGATTACCTATCAGCTAATTACTCTTAGATGGGTTGAATTTTCTGATGTTAAAATCATTTTGTAGATAAACAACAAGAATAGAAGCACTGTCAGCAAATAGCAAGAATTCCAATTAACCATTTGGGGAAAAGGCTTGGGGCCTAACCTTTTGCAATCCTTTTACTTCTTTGAGAGCCCACCACTGTAAGGGCTGATCACATAGTAAGCATTCAATAAACATTACCTAAACATATAAACATAACACCATTGATTAATCAATTCTGTTTGATGTAAAAGGTAGGGAAGACAAACTGTATCCCAATAATTTTGCTTAAGCTGGTCCTAGTACAATTTATATTCAGTTGCTTTTTGGGGAAAAAAATGCTGCAAAAATGAGGTGACATACTTTGTATGATAATCTTTCACATGAAGGATGTCTAAGTGCTCGTAAGCTCATGTCTACTGGCTGTTTTTTCCAGAGCAAGAGTTACACCCAACTTTTTATGTCAAGTAATACACTCATAAAAATCTGGAACTTTATATCAAAACAATAGTGCATTTGCAGATGTCTCACATCATTAACCTCCAATTTTAGACTCATGAAGATGTGATAAATGAGTGAGGAATCATTTTCTATAAAGTAGAGAAAATGTTTCTCATGCTCAGGATGCTATGCTGGCAGATTTTTTTCCTGTTGTACAGTCCCATGACTTGTCTATTAATCTTGTTTGTATTAAAAATATTTTTAGTGCATTCTTTCTTTCTAGTGTTGAATATCAATTGGTGAGAGTTGATGAGGAATGTAAGGAAATAATATCACATCCAGCTTTAAAATAATGACAAAAAATAGGCAATTTTTTTCTCCCTCTCTATTTCTCTCTGCTGCTCTATTTATTGCATCATCTAGCTATCCCAAACACTTGTTTTTAAACAATCTAATTCCTGATGAATGTTGTACTAAAACCTGCTTTGTATGTCACTAACACAATTACTCTTGGCTTCATCTCAGAACTAGTCTTGATTTTATTTGCTATCTTTTTCTTTTTAAAAGGACTATATTAGATTGCTAACAAATTTTATAAGTCAACTTTGACTTGGCAGTATTTGAGACAGATAAAACCGATCAAGAAATAAAGCCAAGGTAATTTCTCTCTCAGTAAGCAGAGAGACTTTGTAGAAGTTATACATTATTTGTAAATGATTAGTTATCAATTTCTCTCTTCCAGAGTTTTGTGTATTCATGCCATGAACTAAAGATCTATTCAATCTAACTATAATTCAGAGAAAGTAGAATCTTCAGAATGAAGGAGAAAAGGAAAAACTTTAAATTTCAAAAGTCTTCAACATTTAATATTTGTGGCACTATATTTTTTGAGAAAATAATCTGGAGAAAATATATAAACATATTTTCAAAAGTAAAATACAGAAACATTAAAAAGTTCATGTTTTTCCTCATCATATTAAAATTTGGGCAAAAGAAAAATGTTTCTCACAATGAACCACTCCTTCAATACTGTAAATAATCTAAGATGTCATTAAAATATTTTTTTAAGATGACTAATAGTTCTAAGACTTAATTACTGTATTCAAAAAGGACAAATTTCAACAATACTGAAAAACTTCATATCAAACATTTCATTAACCATCAGTTTTAACAAGCAGTTCAGATAGAACATTAATCATTTTTGAGGCCATTACAATATTTATTATGAGACAAAAGAATGGTAATATATCTTTACTCTAAACAATGGAGACAAGGTCTGTTTTAGATAATCAAGTATGCAGTCTGTTTTTTTGGGTTTTTTTAAAGAGTTGGATCAAGCCCAAATCCCCACTTAACACTTAGGTTAAAAATTGCCTTAACCCATAATGCTTTATCTTCATGCTGAAACACTTAAAAATTGATAATTTGATGATTAAATGATATTAACCAAGAAGACTAAATAAATCTGTCAGACTACACATTTCCTTAAAGTGTTTTAGTTACTTTTTGTTTCATTCATTGGGGACAATATTCAATTAGATTATTATGAGGAGCAAAAACACAGAACCAATTTATAGTGGACAGATGGTGCAGTGGAGAAAATGAAACCTAGAGTCAAGAAGACCTGAGTTCAAAATCCAACTTCAGATATTTACTAGTGATGTGACTCTGGGCAACATCACTTAACCCTATTTGCCTCAAATTTCTTATCTGTAAAAATGAGTTGGAGAAGGAAATGGTGAACCATCAATATCTTTGCCAAGGAAATCTCCAAAAGGGATCATAAAGGGTTAGACTGAACACCACCACCAAAAGGAACCCAGGAAGCATTGCTGGGGATTATTCCCCTCCATTTAGTACTCCATTCAGAAACACTGGACTTTTTTGCCATTCTTCGAACACCACACTCAATCTCGTGCATTGATACATTTTCTTTGGCTGACCCCCCATGCCTACACTGATCTTACTTTTTATCGCCTGGATTCAATGGTTTTCTTCAAGCCTCAGCTCATATTCTACCCTCTTCAAGAAGCCTCTTCCACTACCAACACATTTACAGCTAGTGACTTCCCTCTGATATCCTGTGTGTACATACTTGTTGTCAAGCTATGTCTTCCATGAGAATATGAGCTCTTACCAGTTCTGATGGATCAGGCCATCCTCAGCAACGAGATCAACCAAATCATTTCTAATGGAGCAGTAATGAACTGAACTAGCTATGCCCAGAAAAATAACTCTGGGAGATGACTAAAAAACCATTACATTAAATTGCCAATCCCTATATTTATGCACACATGCATTTCTGATTTCCTTCACAAGCTAATTGTACAATAATTCAGAGTCTGATTCTTTTTGTACAGCAAAATAATGTTTTGGTCATGTATACTTATTGTGTATCTAAGTTATATTTTAATATATTTAACATCTACTGGTCATCCTGCCATCTAGGGGAGGGGGTGGGGGGGGTAAGAGGTGAAAAACTGGAACAAGAGGTTTGGCAATTGTTAATGCTGTAAAGTTACCCATGTATATATCCTGTAAATAAAAGGCTATTAAATAAAAAAAAAAATAAATAAAAAAAAAAGAAAATATGAGCTCTTAGATGGTAAGATCATATTTTTAATATTCCTTTATATCCTCAGCATTTAACAAAATGCTGGGCATATAGGTACTTAATAAATATTTTAATATGATGATTATGAAAATGGCATATTTAAAAATAATAAATATTTATATAGCACTTTAAGATTTGTAAAATGCTTTTCATATAATATTTAGCATTCAGTTAAAAAGATAGTTATCTCATTAAGAAATTTGGACTTCTGGATCATAGTTTGTAATATAGTCATGATAAATTCTTGGCTAGGGAAAACATATAATACAAGGATAAGTAAAAAATGGAATCTTGCAAATCTGATCAAGATGATTTTAAACAAAATAGAAACATAGAGGAGAAAACTACCTATAGAGAGTAGCATGTAGAGCATAGAAAGAATATTATTAGAGAGGAGGAGGAAATTAATAATTTACAAAGAAAATTGTGTTTTTAAAGTAATGCAGAAAGAAGAATCTTTTCTTAAATGCTTCCTATGTTCTAGGCACCATGTTTAAGTTGGGAGGACACAAATATTAGCCCAAAGAAAGAGAATCTGTAACCCTCAGGAAGCTTGCAAAACTTAATGAGAGGAAGATAACACATGATGGTTAAGGGAGTGAGACAGAAGATAAGCCTGCATAGTGGTACAGAATACTTGAATTCAGCTGGTAGGAAATAGGAAGTGACTAGGTTTCTGAACCTTCTTTAAATGGAGGCTTTGGAAGATTTCTGTACAAGGTATGAATAAGAAATAATTCCTTAATCAAGGAAACATATCTGAGCTCTTATGCATCACTGAGGCAGAGCATGATGAGACTGATTACAACATCTAAAGAAGAACAGGAAGATGAATGCTCACCAAAAGTGTTTTGTTAAGATCCTGGCCTTCCCCATCCTCTGAGAAAATGGAAGCTATTCACTAAGGACTCCCTTTTCTCCCCTCCTTATCCTACAACACCTAGATGCCTTCTTCTTTTATCTCCTCCATCATCTGACTCACATCAAGAAGTGGCTGCCTCCTTGGTAAGGCAAACTTCTCTACTTGCATGAGCGATCCCATTCCATCCTATCTTCTCCAGCAGACCGTCCCCTCTGTTATCTCTACTATCTCACTAATTTCAACTTCTCCCTTTCTACCAGATCTAATATATGTTTCCCTAAAGCCCACAAACATGCTTGCATCTCCTGCAGTCTTAAAACACCCTCACTTAATCCATCTATTTCTGCTAGATATCATCCAATATTTCTCTTGTCTTTTGTGGATTCAATAGATGCCTCCACTTCCTTTCCTCATATTCTTTTCTTAAAACTCATCATGCAATCTCTCTAAAGTTACTGAATTTCTCTGAATTGCCAAACATCCTTCTTGACAATCCTTGTGATAATGCTCATTACCCTGTCTTTCTTGATACATCTTCTTTCTAAGTTTAGGAAACTACTCCTTTTTGGTTCTCTTAGTATCTATCTGACCACTCCTGAGTCCCCTCTGATGGATCTTTATCCAGTTAACCTTGGTGTTCCACAGGGGCTCTGTTCTGGGTCTTCTATACTATCTTGTTTAATGAGCTCATTAACTCCTCAATGATCATCTCTATGCTGATGATTCTCAAATCTACTTATTCCTCCATCCTAACTTTTCTGTTGATGACTAGTCTCACATGTTTAATTATCCAGTGGACATTTCAAAATGAATATCTTATTGACATTTTAACTCTACATGTCCAAAACTGAACTTAATACCTTTCTCTCAAAGTTTTCCCTTCTCTTCCCACTTTCAAATGTCCCTATCTATACTAACAATATCTTCCTCCATTATCCAAGCTCAGAACTTGGCTGTCATCCTGTTTTACTCACTCTCTCATCACCCTCCAATTTGTTAATATAATTTGTTACCAAAGACTGTTGATATTATGTTTGTAATATCTCTTCAATATACCCTCCTCTCACCATGGTGGTGCAGACTCTTAAGACTTCATGTCTGGATCATTGAAATAGCCTGCTGATTTTTCTTCCTGCCACAAGTCTCTGCCTACTTTATTCCATCTTCCACTCAGTTGTCAAAGTGATTTTCCTAATCAGACAATGTCTACCTCACCTTTCTACCTCCCACTCCTGTCCTTATGAACTATAGTGTTTCCCTATCACTTCCAGCATCAAGTATAAAATCCTCAGTTTGGCATTCAAAATCTTTTCTAAACTAGCTCTTCCTTACTTTTCTAGGCTTACATCCTATAATGGCTCTGGAATCCAGGGACATTAACTTCTTAGTTGTCTCTTACATGAAACTTGCCATCTCTTGACTCTGGGAATTCTATCTGGTTGTTCCTCATGCTTGGAATGCATTCCTGCCTTATTTCCATTTCCTGACTTCTCCCGATTGCTTTAAATTCTAACTAAACCCCCACCTTTTATAAGTTGCTTTTCTCAATTCTCCTTAATTCCTAGCACTCAGCACAGTCTGGCACCCTGTAAATGCTTAATAAATGTTTATCATTTTTTATTTGATCCGTGTGCACTCCCTGTGTTTTCTTTTCTTTCTTTTTTTTAATAACTTTTTATTGACAGACTGTGTTTTATTTTCAATGTACCTTGTATATTGCTTGTTTGTACATAGTTATTTGTCTACAGTCTTCTTCATTAGACTATGAGTTCCTTTTGTCTTTCTTATATCCCCACTGCTTAGCCCAGTGGCTGGCACATGGTAGGCATTTAATAACTGTTTGTTGTTTTTGCTGCTGTAGCAAAGTTCTCCAAAAGAGTAATGAAAGGATAAGATATTTTTAGCCCCATTTTGTTGATTCTAAAAAAAAAATGAAATAAAGTAAAAGCCTGTGCTAATTTCTTTAACTGATTCTTTATTTATTATTAACGGTAATAGAATGAAAATATACTCTTTAGTGAAATCAGCTACAGCTGTGGCTTTGATTAATGAATGACTTTTTTTCATTTGTTAAAGCAGCATAGTTAGACAAAACAAATATAGTCCCTTCTGTTTTTTTCTTGATGATTTAGAACACTAATATTAAGAATCTGAAAAACCTAGGATAGTTTGTGATTGAATAATCTACTCTTACAAATTTATTGTTTGCTTGCAAATAGGAGATGCATTTCAAATAGAGGATACAAACCAAAATAGTCTTTGTTTTGAATGAATTACTTCCTCTTGTTAGAAAACATAATAAATAGCAACAAGACAGATAAGAGCATTTATAAAATGACATATGATTGTATGCTTCCCCTAGAGATTCTCATAAATAATTTAACTACACAAAAAAAGATCCTACTTGCTAGAATAGAATGTGTCATATATTCCTATAACTTAAGCAAACAAAAACTGTTCAGAAGCTCCTAAGTTTGATAACATATACTATTTTATTATCCTCTCATTTGCTACCCAAAAGATTTTCTCAAAAAGCCACAGTTTCTAATATCAACAATTTTTATTTACTCACAAATGAGAAAAAAGGTAAATTAATTGTATCCATATATGTTATTTTTCTATGTGGATGAAAAAAATTATTTCTGCTATGTTGGTAAAAATAATGAATTAATAAGTAAGCTTTAACTAGAGGTGTGTTGAAAGATTCATTTGTTATTTGCCACAATCAACAATTTCTTATGATATAGCATTTGTCAGTGATGAAATTTCTTCTGTTTTTTTTCTATGCTACTACCTAAAGAGAGTATACAAGATATAAGGTCATCCAGAAAGGAATTTTTTGATGTATGGATAAGAAGAATAATAGATACAAAATATGGTTATCAATGACATGATTGTACCATTTTGATAAAATGTACCAAAAGCTAACCATGTTTTGTGATAGAGTAAGAGGACGATGAAATTGCAACCAGCACAGAGATTACTATGGCCAGAAACAGTATCTCTAATGTTGCAACAGATGAAAGAAATAATTTTTTCCTTGTGTTTAATAGGCCAATACACGAAATACACTGCAACAAATAAACATTTAAAAATAATGTTTCTCTTAGGAAAAGAGATTTCTCATGTAGTATATGGTTTGAAAGTTAATGTTTCTTTCCTCTCTGCTGTAAGACTTTCCACAAGCTGACATATCAGAAGGAAAACTAAAAAGGGTGATGAGGACTGAAAAAAAAAAAGATCCAAAAGAAGATATGACGTTAGTTCATCACTCTTAAGACATGCAAATATTTTTTAAGTTTCAACTATGATATTTATCAAGTTTAAATTAGTCCACAGAGTAAAAAGTCAAAGATTACTTAAGGCAAAAAACACTTTCCAAAACAAATAAACAAAAAACAACTCAGACATATACATTTTATTGCTAATATTAGATTAAAAAGTGAATATCTTAATATGAAGAAAATTGAATCAATTTCTAGGATCCAGATCTTCTAGGATCCATTGTGCTAACACAAACCCCATAAAACTAAATTCTTTGAATAATTAAGAATTATATATTGTAGCTAAGTTTTGTTCTTTCCTGGCTTTTTTATGCCTTGGAATGAATTTTTCTCACTTTAAGAATTAGTTACACAGTTATCTTCACCAACAAAGCATATGGAAGGTACTTTTCAAGTGAAAGCATTTTAAAACAAGATTCATTTGTCTTTGTTATTATTTCTACTAATAAGTATCTCATTAATAGTTAAGATATAACTTAGTGAAAGTCCTAGATTAATTTTTAAATTTGATTCATGTAGTAGTTTGTATATTCATATGTAAAATATGGGTAGTTTAGTCCTCTTTCCCAGGATTCTTATGAAGATTAAATATTTGTAAAGTCCTTAGTATAATGCCTGGTACATAGTAGGTACACAATAAATGCTTTATCCCTTTTCCTTTCTACAGGTGAACATTATTGCTGTTATGTCTCCCAAGGACTAAGAAGGAGAGAAATAACATCAATGATATGCATATATACATATATGAATAAAAGTTAATATTATACACATTTGCCGAAATAATTTGCTTGATGATATATTACCACAATCCTAAATTATTTCTTTTGATTTTTATTGATGAATTCACTTGCCAAAGAACTATATTACATAGCAAAAAAAAAATGTATATATTATGTACTATGTGCCAGGCCCAGAGGAGGGCACAGATTCCTGCACTTAGAGTCAAGAAGATCCATTTTATTGTGTTTAAATCTGGCCTCAGACACTTGGGCAAGGCACTTAACTCCGTTTGCCTCTGTTTCCATGTCTGAAAAATGAGTCAGAGATGGAAAACACTTCTATATCTCTGCCAAATCCCCATGTGGGGTCACAAAGAGTCAGACATGACTGAAAATGTGCCAGACACTATGCTAAGCACTTTTTATATCTCATTTGATCCACACAAAAACTGTGCTAGGTACATATTATCATCCCAATTTTACAGTTTGATGAAACTAAGGCAAAGGTTAAGGGACTTGCCTAGGGTTACACGACCTGAGACCGATTTGGGCCTAGTGTTCTATCCACTGAGCCACAGAAGTGGCTGTCTTTTTCTTGTATACTAGCGCCATCTCCGAAAACTGAACTGCTTTTACTTGAATTGACTTAAGAAGATTTTGGATTACTGGACACTAAGATCCTCCCCTCAAGCTCAACCGCCAAACATTCAAACTCTGCTACAGAAAAACAACTCTGATGGGCTGGCCACAGAGCCCAAATGCCAAATGTGTATTTATCTAAAAGACTATTTTATGAAAAGCATTTATACAGAGGTCAGAATAAACAGTAAAAGGATACTCTCAAGGTATTCCATGAGCAAAGCAGAATTGCAGTAGTTTAAAAGAAAATGTAAGATGCACAAATTTAGAAACATCTCTACTGTAAATGTTCATATGAACTATTTGTGACTGACTTGTAGTCAAGCCTTCTGAACTTGTATTGATCTGATCGGCCACAGTCAGATATATTGGGCCTTGACCCCACAGCCTGAGGCGCTGGTCCTCCTTGAGTATGAAGGACAAACAACTGACACCACCAGCACCATCCTCCCACCCCTCCTCACCCCACCACAACGACACCCATACCCCATACACATAATGTGGTCATTATAATTCTTATTCAATTTCACCCACTTATTTTCCCCCAAGATAATTTACAACACATCTTCTGAATGCTGTTATTTTCTGGCATTGTAAACTTTTTGATTAGAGTCAATGTTAATATTTAAAGGATCTGGATTCAAGTACCTTTAACAAGGCCTGGTTTTTGTGACCACCCAATTAACTTAATCTCTTAATTTTATAGTCAGCCCTTTGAAACAATTTGCAAAATGGTTGCTGATCTACAATGATTGGCATAGATAGTTTCAGTAGTTTTCTTTTTTTTTTTCTTTATTAAAGCTTTTTTATTTTCAAAACATATGCAAGGATAATTTTCAGTAGTTTTTTAAATAAATGAAATACAATATTCCTAAAAAAGTTATATTACAGATAATTTAACAATAGTAAAAGAGAGAGACATATGGTGGGCACATATAGGTTATAAGATATTACAGAGAAGGAATTATGTAGAAGAAGCTCTGCAAGAATGTTTATCAGAGACATTTCTGATGGGGGGAAAAAAGGTAGGTTGTCCAAGTAATGAGTGTGAGTTATAACCAATGAGAAAAATAGTTCACCTGTGCTGTTGCTTTACACATGGCATCAAAAAAGCACGAAGAAAGTCCCCAAGCTTCCCAGTGGCAGGGAAGTGGCAGACGTACAGAAGACATAGAAAAGAATCCAGTGGGCATGATGAGTTGTAATCTGCCTTGCTTTAATAAAGTACCAACACTAATAATCAAAGACATAAAAGGATATTGGCAGTATTTATAGTTGAAAAGGAATTAAGTAAAAAATAGAAAATGTTAAAAATAGATTTGTGATATGGGCTAACAGAATCATGATTTTACATGCAATATAACTTGCCCATTACTTTCTAAAGGCTAACATAAAAAGCTGGAATCAAAAGGTTTGGGTTATTGTTTCAAACAGATATCTGATTTATTACTTAATTTTGGACAAATAAGTAGCTGTTATGTTCTCAAAGTTTTGTCAATGTAAAATGGAGATGATTTTTCCACCAACTGAATTCCTTCAGATAACAAAGATAATTTCTACAAAGAACTTGTAGTACTTTAGACAATCTTGCCAAATATTTCCAATTGAAGCAAAGATGAAGGAACATAAACGACATAAATATTTGATGAGAGAAACATGATGAGAACAATGGCACATTGCTAAATAATTTCTGTATCTATACTACAATCATTTCTGTTTATGTGATATTTTACTTCAAGCAGTTCAGAGTTCCTAAGGGAGCATAATGAATATTGTAAAAACCTTATGAAGATGTACAGCTCTTATCTGAATAGATAGGAAAAGATGGAAGCTAACATGACCCACCAAGGGGTTACTTAAGTCCAGAGAGGATCCAGTATCTTGTAACATGTCAGTAGAATGTCTGAAAAATCATATTGGCATCTAATTGCCAATAGTTTTTTGTTTTGTTTTTCCTAGTCCAGCTATGTCAGCCTCTACTCCCCCATTTTGGTTCCTAGAACCATTTCCCATTAGCCTAATAAACAATAACTTGCTTTCTAGCTTTCTATCATGTTCAAATTGAGCTATAATAAGAGGAGAGAGACTGAAATCTGGGATTTGTGAGAGCTCTTTTACCACTTATGTGGTCAAGAAGCAAATGAACCTCAGCACCTAGTTAGCAAAAGAAATTAAGACAGGAGGGTACTGGATGGCAGGCTTCTTTGGTCACTCTGACTTCCACCCTAGCACCAGGTGAGTTCCTCTGTACCTTCCCTGTATTATAATCTTTCTCCACTTCTTTTCTATTTTCCTCTACTGAGCATTCTCATCAACAGTGGTCTTGTGGTGTCCCAGGGATTTTATTCACCCAACTAAATGTTCCTAAATGCCAAAACTGTTACATATAGCTTAAATTATATTATCATTCTCAGGTTATGTTGTTTTTTCCTCCTTTTCCATTTCCTCATGTACCCTCCTAGCCCAATCATCTTTGTTTCATGCTTGGAATGCTACAACAGCTTTGAAGATAGAACCTTCATATTCCAAACCATATGAACACTGTTAGGACACTAATCTCTTTTTAACTACCACCTCAACAGTCAATAGTCGATAAACCAGCCTCAAGCCCTGGGCTAAATGATGGGGATACAAATAAGAAAAAGTCCTTGCCT
Organism: Sarcophilus harrisii; assembly: GCF_902635505.1. Lineage (NCBI taxonomy): Eukaryota > Metazoa > Chordata > Mammalia > Dasyuromorphia > Dasyuridae > Sarcophilus > Sarcophilus harrisii. The sequence goes on along the minus strand of NC_045426.1, from coordinate 580,991,108 downwards.
TCAAGAAACTTACAATTTAATGGGGGAAGACAATGCAAAAAAAAAAAAAAAAAAAAAAAAAAAAAGGAACTTGAAAAGAGGGGATGGGATGCATGTGCTAAGATATACTCAGAATGGGGGACATGATGTTCAAAGTATAATCCAAGAAAAGCAGGTAATGGAAAATGAAGTTAACTGGAAAGTTCTAAACCGTCCATAAAAAAAAGACTTTGAGAAAGGTTTATTGCTGCACACTCCAGTCCTTTCATCAGAGAGGAGAGGAAGCTGAGGATGCTGAGAAAGAAGTGAATGTCAGAGCTAGATCAATCTCCATACTGATGAGATTTCAAATGATGAGCTTATTCTGGGAAAGGCATGATGTTCCTAGAATTCAGACCAAGGTGAAAAGCTGATGGGAAAAGAACACATTAATGCTAATTTTCTGCTTGAAAATATTTATCAATGCTTTATAAAGCAATGTGTGTTAAAATAAATTTTAAAAAAAGAATGGGTTGAAGAGAGAACAATACATTATATATCCAAACATACATAAAAAAGAAAATATTTATAAATTCTGGAAATATGTATAGAAGAATTGCACATATTTAACATAACTGGATTACTTGCTATCTAGGGGAGAAATTGGAGGGAAGAGAGGGAGAAAAAATTGGAACAAGATTTTGCAAAGATGAATGTTGAAAATTATCTATGCATGTTTTGGGGAAAAAAAAGGCTTAAAAAGGAAAATATTTATTAGTTCCATCTTTGCCAATTACACTATTTCTACCCCTTATAACTTTCAAATCATTATATATAGTGTTTGATCTTATTTTCCATCATTCTTCATTATGATAACCTTGGACTATATTAATTCTGCTCTCAACCTTGTCTCGCAACATGCCAAGCTGCTACCCATCCTTTATAGTCCACTCAAATCTTACTATGTATAGTAATCTAGTTATAGTAAAAAAAAAAAAAAAAATGAATAAGAATCAGGGGGTAGGTTTTAGTCCTAATTCTGCCATTAACTAGCTATATAAGTGATCATAGGGGTATCACCTAACCTTTTCTTATCAATAGCAAGATGATTTCTAAAATTCCTTTCTATTCTAAAATGCAGTCAATCAATAAGTATTTTATTAAGAGCCTTCTAGGTACCTGGCATTATTCTAGAAACTGGGGATACAAATACAAAAATTAAAAAAAACTCTGTTTTCAAGGAATTTATATTTTATTAGAGAGAGGCAAAATGTGCATGGAGAAGCACGTATATGATATATAAAAAATAAAATTTATTCTATTCTTCAGAGACACTAACAACCAAGGAAATCAGGAAAGGTCTTTTAAAGGAGGTATCTGAGCTGAATTTTAAAGGTACTTAACTAAAGGTAGTCCAAAGAGGTGAGGGGAGGACAGAGAATGGGGGACAGCCTGAACAAAGGAATGGAGGTCAGACATGGAATGCTCCATATAGGGAAATAAAAATAAATCAGATTGCCTTGAATATGAAATGAAGAAGGGGAAATAATTATACCTTTCTTTTAATTCCTAAGGGGGGGGAAACTAATTTGGAAGCAGAAAGCTATGGGGTTTGTAGTCCAAGATTCCATAATTTAATTATAATATAATATATATGATATAAATTAATATATATAAATATAAATTTAATGTTCTTTTCCAGTCATGTCTGATTCCTCATGACATCATTTGGGATTTTCTTGTCTAAGATACTGGAGCAGTTTGCCATTTTCTTGTGAAACTCATTTTACAGATGAGGAGACTGAGGCAGGTTATACTGCTTGTGTCTGAAGTCAGATTTGAATTCTGGAAAGGAGTTCTCTGATTCCAGACTTGGTACTCTATCCATTGTGCTATCTAGCTGCCCAGTTTACAAGTCAGATGACTTCTTTTTGAACTTCAGTTTCTCAAAATGTAAAATTAGAATTGTAGTGCTTGCACAAGGCTCCAAAAGGATTGTAAGGAAAGAATTTTGTTACATAGAAAGTGATATGTAAATGTGAGCTATTATAACCATAACTAATAGTATCTAATTTAAGCACATAATCATGTATCATTGTTTAAAAAAAGTTATGTTAAAAATCTTTCCTGTAAAGAGACTACAAACTTCTTGAGGACAAGAAAGATGTCTGTGTCTCCTAGCATACATGCTCAAGATTATATAAGCTCATTAAATATTTAAGTCAAATTATTTATTTAGTATCTGCCTCTTAAAAATGAAAATCACTGAATTCTAGGAAATTCAGGAAAATGAGAAGACTTGTTATAATCTAGAAGGCCAAAATCCCCCCCCAAAACCCAGCCCTCAAATATTTCCAACACTGATCCTGACCATAGCACCAGAAATGCTTACTTCTTTAGGTTAAAGTGTGGAAGGTCCCTACTGAAATGCAAATATCTGGCAAGGATAAAACATTAATCCTTCTATCAATCACTAAAATCTTATTTCAATTTAGGTGATCTCATTTGAGAAAATAGTAAGATAAAGAAAGCACAGATCAATTTTTATGAGGGAATTGTAATATAAACTGTAGGATTCTGTCTCTGAAGACAGACTTTTGCCCTGGAAGCTGTATCTGGACAAGGGGAAAAAAGAAAAGAGAAAGATGCTGAAATTAGATTAGAAAAAAGCTTCAACTAAAGTTATCTATTTTCAATATTATTTAATATTTAGTATTAACTTCTTGGTCTAGAGGGACCACACAAAATGTTTAGTCACTTGCCTAAAAAAGTATCCCAGGAACTTCTCTACTGGTCTGTGGAGAAAATGTGTTGTTTTAAGCTAATGTCCAAGTAAGTACATAAAAATATTAAGTTATTAACAAGAAGAGGAGGCATACAATAGGTCTTTTAAAAATACCTATGTGTCTATGCCCAGAAAAAGAACTCTGGGAGATGACTAAAAACCATTACATTGAATTCCCAATCCCTATATTTATGTACACCTGCATTTTTGATTTCCTTCACAAGCTAATTGTACAATATTTCAGAGTCTGATTCTTTTTGTACAGCAAAATAACGTTTTGGTCATGTATACTTATTGTGTATCTAATTTATATTTTAATATATTTAACATCTACTGGTCATCCTGCCATCTAGGGGAGGGGATGGGGGGGGGTAAGAGGTGAAAAATTGGAACAAGAGGTTTGGCAATTGTTAATGCTGTAAAGTTACCCATGTATATATCCTGTAAATAAAAGGCTATTAAATAAAAAAAAAAATACCTATGTGTGGCTGAAAATTATATTGAAGTTAAAAGATATATACAAATACAAATATGTGCATGTGTTCCTTCTAATCTTCAAGACCTATTCATATGAAATTGTATCCATCATATATTTCCCTACAGATATTAAGAGAGAAGGTTATTTAGTATTAGTAGTGCTTATACTTTCAGAAACCTGGTTCTAGATTACTACATCACCCCCTGAGAATGGGACAAAAAAAAAAATCCAGATTAGTCATAAGATTACCACATCTGGGAAACAAAAATTATATAGTATAGTGGTTGATACCTTGATCTCTGCCCTTTAAAGGACTGAATTCAGAGAAACTTAAAAGTTCATAAGCATATAAATAAATGACTTATTGAATAAATGCTTTCACCTTTCAGGGGGCCTCCTCTGATGAAAACTGCTTTCAAATGACATATTTACAAGGGAGGCTTCCACAGAGATTATCTTTAGCCAAGGAAAAGTTGCTGTAATACCACAAAACCAACCTTCAACTCCCAAACGTTTACAGTCTAAGCAATAATGAGTAAGCTTCTCTCCTTTGTGCCTGAGAAAACATGTTTCCCAAGCAGGGAGGGAAGAGTAACACTCTCCTACACCTCTTCCCCTCAATTATTTCCCCCTTCTTGCTCCCAGCTACTCATATGTACATTCTTTCCTTAGTTTTGGTTTATTCCTGGACAAGGGAAAAAATGAGTGGCTTGTTTATGCAAGCTGAGCTTTTGGCCCACTATAGGCTTTGGGAGATTTTGAGTTGAGCTGACTTTTCCCAAGTCTTTATTCCACAGTATTGGAAAATCATGGCTGGAGTGTTGGGGAGGGGGAAAGTCTAAAGATTGTGGATAGGGGAGAGAAAGGCAGAAACATCACACTTAGAAAGAAAACGAAGACAATTAAACTTCCAAAAATCAAGTTTACAATCACTTGAGAATTATAATAATGATGTATTGGATAGGGGATGTAAGGTCCCTTCGGTGCTATACAAATTCAAATCCTGACTTAGATATTAACTAGCTATGATTTCTGAGCAAGTTACTTAAACTCTCTGCCTCAGTTTCTCCATTACATGGGAATAATAACAACACCTATTCACAGGAACACACACAAACACACACAGAGCTTTGCAAACCTTAAAGTGCTATACAAATGCTAGTTATTATTCTTGTTGTTACACTACTTCCTGTCTCCCAGAATATAGGCAGCACCAGTGGGATTAAGCTAAGGCTTCTTTCTCTAGCTTGTTCAAAATGATATCTTCACATCAGTTCTAGTCTACATTGTTCTCTTTCTTTTGAAAGTCCAGAAAAGGGAGAATATAATGGGAGGGTAGATAAACAGGATCTTGGAAAGAAGTTTAGGGTAAGAAAACAAAGTAGGGAGAAAAATGATTTTACTCTTTTCTACTATGAATCATTGTGATTTAGTTCTTTCCATTTCTTCTGGTTCCCAGACAACCTTCCTCCCTCCCAGACTCATATTCTTCCATAGAGGAACTGAAAGCCCCTTGTTTGCTCTGGCTGTATATATTAGGCATTACTATCTTCTCCTATGTGCTACTCTCTAGGCAGGCCTGCTGACTTTAATACACACTGGTTAGGTCTAGGTTGTTGGGATGTACAGGACTTGGGGATGGCTTCTCCTTTGGATGTTCTAGAACTTATCAATAAATCTTCCTAAAATATGGTATTCTCAATAAAACCCATTATTCTAGATGCATCTAGATCTAGATCTATCTAGAATAGATGCAGTTTGATCAGATGGGCAGAGTACAGTGAAATTTTGGCCTTTTCACCTTAGAATAGTATTAAAGTCAAGAATTGGTAAAAGCCTGTTTCTGGCATTATAAATATAACTCAATGCATTGCTTTGGCTCTATCACTGGCTACAGAACTGACCACAAGTCAATACAAATGAGTATATAGAAAACATAAAAAAAGTACACTGAACAATGAATGAGGAAATCTAGGTTTTAGTTCTAACTCAGTTATTAATCGCTGAACTCTTAATGCTTCAGTTTTTTCAACTAGCAACTGAAGGGGTTAGACTATAAGATCTTGCAAGTCCCTTTTTGCTTTGATTTTCTCTATTTTCAGTAACAAAAGGATTAGCCCTGAAATGAACTCCCAGTTTATTTCAAAATGATTAACTCTCCAAATGGAGATTATTCAACTAAAGTATTTCTTCAGTGTTGCAATCTGATATCATAAATTAAATCTTTTCTCCTTACTCTCACAAAAATTTCTCAGATCAAAATTTCTCAATTATAAAAACTTCTAAGAGATTTTATCCCAATTTTGGTAAAATGTTGGATAAGTAAGAACCAACAAATGAGTTAGAAAGAAGGGATTTTGATCTGTTCATGGGGAAAAAAAATCTGAGAGAAATTGAAGTCATTATTAAAAAAGATAATTGGATAAAAGAACTTTATAAAAAACTTTAAAATGTGCGTACGGTATCAGGTATCACAGGTATTTCACAGACTAAGTGAATTTTGTTTTGTTTTTTCCTCAGTACAAACAGCTGAAAAGAACAAAGGATAAGGAAGAAATGGAAGAGATTTTTCTAGATAGAGTAAATTCTGTTTTATACTCCATATCTTCCACAATGGCAAGAAACATTCCCAAATGATTATCATATTGTGCACAAATTATTTGTTAGAATAAAAATCTTTTGTTGAAAGAAAAAAAATATGCTAAGACAAAATCCTACTATCTCATGTCATATAAGGTTCAGATAATCTAAATCTTAGATAAGACTTCTGAATGGCCTATTTTAAAATATAAATTCAGTTGGACATCTTAGGATGTTCTTGATTCTGACAAAATATATGCAATCATTCTATAGCTGCTATGGAATTATTAGAACTAAAGAAATTTGACTTTTCCCCCATAGGTCATAATGACTCAAGGAATGAATGAGGAACTGTCCTCATTGCTAGTAGAAGGCAAATGGTTTTCCTAATCAGCTGGGTGGCTCACCTCTACTCAACATGACTAGCATTCATGTTTCACTAGTGCAAAGTAGATGACCACTGGAGGTCAGTCTTGGACTTTTCTACTTCAGGTCTTCATAAAACAAGAAAAACTAGATTGTAGGAGTCAAACTGGAGTTTACTATAACCATCTTAGCTGAATTAAAAAACAAAAAACTGCTAAAGTATTTCCAAAAGTGTGTTGAATTATTAATTTCAGATAATTAAAAGATCAGTGAAATCCATGTCTTATGACTAGAGGATGAAGTTTGTAACATCCTGACAAGTGTTGGCCCCTCTTTTCTTGAATGCTTCCACATCCCTTTTGTGAACCAAATCCATTCTAATTTGTAGTATTGTTATTTGTGCTTTTCCTCTTTTCAATAATTGAGTTCAACAAAAATTTATTAAGTATCTGTCATGTGACAGGTCATTGTGCTAGGCATTGGGAATGAAGGAACACCAACAAGAAAAATGACATGATCCTTAACATAAAATAGAGGATAATAATAATAACTCACAATTTTATACCCTTTTATGGTTTAGAAGTGTTTTCTTCACAAAAGTCCTTTAAGATGGATGCTATTATTTCCTTTACTAGTTGAATAAAATGAGACTTGGAAAATTAACCTTGATACCCACTATTACTCAGATAATAACTGCCAGCCAAGATTGGAACCCAAGTCTTCCTTCTAAGACTAGCACAATTTCTACTTGAAATATATAAATGAATAGAATTCAAAGTAAAATGACAGCCATAAAGAAGAGGCCAACAGCTGAGGGAAATAGCACCTGAACTGGGCTTTGAAGGAAGAAAAAAATTTCAATTAGCAAGGAAGACATAGGATTTTGTTCTAATCAATCAATTTTTATGCCACAGACATTTATTGTGTACTTGCTTCTCATATGCCAGATGTACTGGGTACACAAAAAAAGCAAAAAAATAGCCCCTGCCTTCAAGATGCTTAAAGTATTATAGAGAAACATGTACATCTAAAGAAATATATAAAATGCTTATGGAATAATAATAGTTACCATTTTTATAGTAATTTAAATTTTGCAAAACTCTTTACAAATATTATTTTACCCTTTAAAAGAAAAAAAAAACTTGATAAGTAAATGTCATAATTATCTCTAATTTTACAGATGAGGAAACCAAGATAGACAAAGGTAAAATGATTTGCCCAAGACTACATACCTACTAAATGTATGAAACTAAAGTGTATGAAGTTGAACTCAAGACTTTCTGACTCTAGGTCCAGAGAACAGTACTACTTAGTATATTCTTAAAGGGAAAAGCACAAACAATTTGGGGAAGGGAGAGGAAGAACACGTGCTGTAGGGCACAGAAAACTAAGGATTCTAACAGCTGGAGATGAAGAAAAATAGCAGTCCAATGTCAGTCCTTGGTGGTTGGACAGTGGTAAAGCATAAAGACAGAAGGTGAGATGTTGTGCAGGAATAATAAAGAGGCTGGCACTGGCAAAACCAGATAGAGAACTATTTTATGTAAAGAGATTAAAATGATAGGAAGAGCCCAAATTGTGAAACAGGAGAAGCTGCCAAATGGAGGTCTTCAAATTGGATTTGAGAGTCCTAGAAGCAATAGGAGCTAATCAACCAACAAACATTTATAAAGGCTTATACCAGCCACTATGTGAAGTACTGGGTATACAAAAAGAAGCAAAATACAATCCCTGCCCTCAAGAAGCTGATGTTCTAACTGGGAGACTCTACTAACATATAATATATATAAATATACAGGATAAACAGGACATGATTTATAGAGGGGGAGACGCTAAAATTAAGAAGGTCAGGAAAGGCTTCCTGTAGAAGATGAGATATTAGTTGAGATTGAAAGAAAGCCAGTAGATAGAGAGAAGGAGGATAGCATTACTATCATGGGGGACATCCAGAAGAAATGCCTAGAGCTGATAAGAATATATTATTGGATCAAAGAATATGTGTTAGGCATTTTGTATTTGATCCTGAAGGGGGTAAAGAACTATTAGAGTGTGTGTGTGTGTGTGTGTGTGTGTGTGTGTGTGTGTGTGAGAGAGAGAGAGAGAGAGAGAGAAAGAGAGAGAGAGAAAGCGAGAGAGAGAGAAGAGAAGAGAAGAGAAGAGAAGAGAAGAGAAGAGAAGAGAAGAGAAGAGAAGAGAAGAGAAGAGAAGAGAAGAGAAGAGGAGACAGAGACAGAGACAGAGACAGACAGACATGTTAGGATCTGCACTTTAGGAAAATCACTTTAATGGCTATGAAGGGAACAGATATAAGTGGGGAGAGACATGAGGCAGGCAGGTCAACCAGCAACTATTGTATTAATCATGATGTAAAGTGATAGATTTGGGGGGAAAGGGTGAGAGGTAGGGAGGAGTCAAGAAGAACTCCCGGATTGTGATCTCATGATACTGAGAGCATGATGTTGCCTTCCTCCCAGTAAAATAAAGAAGGTTGAAGAAAGGAAAGGTTTAGAGAGAAAGAATGTATACTGAACATCCAGGTCAATATAATCTGAAAGGCAGAGATGTGAGATTAAAGCTCAGAAAAAAGATTGGGGCAGGTGAGATAGGTTTGATAATCATCAGCATAAGATGTTATTAAATCCATGAGAACTGATGAGAGGACTAAATTAAATAGTAGAGTAGGAGAAGGGAAAAAGGCCCAGTATAAAACTCCTAGGATTAGAGGGTGAGATCTGGAGGAGGCAGCAAAAGAGAGGAGTAGTCAGTGAAGTAGAGATAGAATCAGGAGAGTAATGTCCTGAAAATAAAAGGAGAAAAGTGTAATGGGCTGAAGCTCGAGTTCATGCACTGAGGTCCCAAGCATATGAGGCTAAATAGTAATTGGACCATACTCTATTAATATATATGCTTGGAGAAAGAATGCCCTCCCCTTCTCTCCCCCCCCCCCCAACTCTTTGTGCAAGGCCTGATGTGTTGTATAGGAAATGACGATTTTGGTGGGTGAAGGCAGAGGGGCAGGAAGAAAGGTGGGGAGAGATTGCTGGCTGGTTACTGCTGCAGCTGCACACATTGCGATCGTGATCCCCTATTCACCTCTGATCCCTCTTCACCTCTACTGAGAATAAAGACTGAAGATTTTCCCTTAACTTGAATTCCTGACTCCGGCTGATTTTAAAATATGCGGTCATCACAGGAAAGGGTGATCAACAGTGTAAAAGGCTGCAGAACAATCAAGGAGAATGAAGGAGAAATTTCAAGGAGAAAAGGCTACTGGATTGGGCAATTAGGAGATCACTGGGTACTTTGGAGAACAGTTTCATGGAAAGAGGAGGTTAGAAGTTGGAATGTAGGATGTTAAGAAGAAATGGAAGAGAAAGTGGAAGCATTTATTGTTTTTTTGAGGAAGTTAGCTACAAAGAGCAGAAGAGACATAGGACAATAGTTGACGGGAAGGAAAAGATCAAGTGAATGAAGCGTTTTTGTTTCTGGAAGGGAATGGGAAAAGACATGGGCATATTTGTAGGCAGCAGGGAATGAATTGAACTGGTATACAGAGAAAGACTGAAAACAAGTGATAGAATGAAGATGACAGAGAGAGCAATCTTTTAAAAGAGAAAGGAGGGAAAAAAGGTAGAAGGTTGGCCTTGGTAAGGAGTAAGGTATCCTCAGGGGGTAAATGAGATAATGGCAGACGGCACCTGAATAATAGGAAATAAGGAAGAGGGGAAAAGAGGGAATGCAAGGCAAATGACCATACTTTTTTTTTTTTTTTTTTGGAAGAAACAAGGTTCTAATTTTAGAGGGAAGAAGAAGTGAGAACCTTGGGAAACTTGAGGAGAAATGAAAATAGCTGCTATAAAGAATGTGTTACAAAGGTAAGTGAGGATCCAGTTAAGGTTGGTAACAAAATTGTGATGGACCCAGTCAGAATGGTCGTATGATTTTTCTTTACCTTTATTCAGCAGAACACTGGAGCAAAGGTGGTAAATGGTGGAAGTGATACAAAGGTGAGGCTTGGCAGTATGTAAATGATAAAATGATAAGGGGACTGGGTAAGCAATCTCTTCTTGCCTGGGAGAGAACTGAGGGGGTCAAAGGTTTAGAGGGCAAGGAAGGAACAATAAGTAAAATTTTATAAAAGAAGGCAGGAAAGGTAAAAAGCCAATAGATTATGAGTTGAATAAGGTGACTTAGGGAATTTATAATCATGGAAATGGTACATTTGTGGAAAATGGCAAAATCCAGAGCATCAACACAATAGAGGAGTAATTCATGAGATTGTGAGTAGGTTGAAGAGCTAAATGTTTTGGTTGTTTGAGGAAAAGCCAATATGTATGTTGAAGTCTACTAATATGAGGTTTAGATTTGGGGAGGAGAGAAAAATTATGAGCCATGTGCTGAATTCACTGAGGAAGGAAGGGAATGATCTGGAAGTCTCTAGACAATAACCACTGGGATTTTGTCTGAATGGAAGATATGACTAGTATGAACATCAAAGGAAAATGATGGAGGTAAGGGGAGAATCTCAAAGGGAAGCAAGAGTACCAGTTCTCTCACTCTGACCAGTAAACCAAAAGGAATGAGTGAAGATGAAAATATTGGAAAGGGTAGTCAGGAGAGCTACATAACTGGGGGGGAGGGAAGAGAGCAGGGAGGAGACAGATTTCAGTCACAGTAAATGGAAGAAGTGAGATATGAAAAGATGTAGGAAGAAGGGAAGTTTGCTGCCTATCGAATAGGTGTTCTATAGTGGCACAGTTGGAAGGTATATGATTGAAACTTTGGGATGGAAGGATTGAGGGGGACAGGAATAAACAATTCAATATAGGAATAAACAATAAGAAATAGAAGATAGGGAATGGGATTTGGATGGTGATGACCTATTGGGGTTCAAAATCATTGGAGTGTGAAGGGCATGCAACCAGGTGTGAAAATATTTATCACTGAGCAAAGGGTAATATTCTACTTCCTTTTTTTAAAATTAAAGCTTTTTATCTTCAAAATATGTGCACAGATAATTTTTCAACATTGACCCTTGCGTAGCCTTGTGTTCTAAAATTTCCCCTCCTTTCCTCCATCCCCTCTCCTAGATGGCAAGCAATCTAATATATAACATTCTACTTTTTAAAGGAGGCTACAGATCAGGCTGGAGGCAAGTGCAGTGTGAGAGGGCAGGTACATAGTCAGATGGTCAAATGAGGTCCATCCTCTTCAAGAAGACAGGAACAGTGGGATTTTGAAAACCTGAGGTTAAAGGAAAGGTTGCTCTTTTTTGCCCTGGAGATTCTTCATAAGAAAGTTCGTAGATTGTTGAACACAATGAAGTGTATTGATTGGGGAGGTCATTGAACTTTGGGGAAATGGTTTTGGTAGCTATATGAGAGATTGATGTGGAAAAAGACTGAAGGTAGGGATACCCAGTTAATAGTTATTGATGTAGTACAAGTAAGAGAATGAATTAAAATGAACTTCGGAGCCTGAATTAGGGTAGTAGATTTATGAATGGAGAGAAGTGATCATATATGAGAGAAGTGAACATAGAAATGACATAATCTGGCAAATGACCTTGGGTGATGCAAGATCACAAACTTGGATGGCCAAAAGGATGGTGGTATCTAAAGAGTGATTTAGGAGTCGGGAAGAAAATGTTTTATTTGAGAATGAGCTTGAGATGTCTACAGATTTCCAGTTCAAACAGTTCAATAGGCGTAGAGAAAACAATGTGAGAGAGTCCAGGAGACATTTGCAGAGAGATAATTAAACACATAATAGCAGGGATCACCAAGGAAATATTACAGAAGGAAAAGAGAAAAGTATCCAGGACATAATCTTCTAGGTATTGAAGATGAATTGTATAAATGCTGGAAGGTAGGAGAGTGAATGAAACTGCCAAATAACTATTAGTCTGTTTTGATTGAAATGCACAACACAAGAGAAATAGTTAAAATTGGACTCAAAATGTAAATTATTAAATTGTAATCTCTATGAAGCAAGACACCATGCATTAGATTTCCTCATTACTTATATAAGCGCTATATACATAACAGCCAACAATTGTTTACTGGATGAATTACATACATTTATGAAATTATTTTTAAAAATTTTAAATAAAACAAGTAGATTTCCTCTGGAATGCAAATTTGTAAGTTGTATAGATTGCTATTTCTACAACAATTAGTACAGGATTATCAGACACTTTACATTCTAACTATTTTCAATTACCACTAGCTAGCCTAACCTATATTCAGACTGGAAAATGCATACTCAAGTTTCCCATTATTGACCTTTAGAGTCATCTGGGAAGTCTGTTACATTCTATCTATAAATGTTCTTTTTCTAATGACTATTTTTTCCATATTAAAAACAAATTTGTGTCACAATCTCCAGAAGTTATATGAAAAGAGAACAGCAGTCTTAATAGAGCAAGTAATCTATACATTATAATCTCTGTTTTGGGATAAATTCATCAAAATAAATACAAATATTGTAGAACAACTCATGGAGGAGCAGCCCCCATCTCAAAAACATCTAACATAACAAACAATGAATATGTGACAAAGCTACTGTAGTGGAAAGCTGCCCCAATAGTCAGGAAAACCTGAATTCAAATCAGGCCTTAGACATTTATTAGCTGGGTAACCCTGGTCTAGTCACTTAACCTCAGTTTTCTCAACTATAAAATGGGAATAATATTAGTACTTCTTTCAGGGTTGTTGTAAAAACTCAAATGACAATTTTGTAAATGGTCTTGCACAGTGCCTGGTGTTAGAAACACACTCTTGACACTGAAAATCAGATATTGAGGAAAATTTTTTAAAGAATAGTTTTAAGGAATCATCTTAACGTTTCTGACCAGAAGTGGGCTCCACACCTCTTTGGGAAGAGGAAGCCTTGAGCACAGATGAAGAGAAGCTTCATTCCTGTCAGCTCAGCCCAGCCCCTCCCTTCAGAGAACAGAATGATCTGTTTCCTTCAGGGTTACAATCTTTCTGATATGCCCATTACAAGTTCCTTCCCCTTGTCACACATCTCCTGTTCAAAAATGACAGAAAACTCTTACAGGGTGTGTTATTTAATATTCAATTAGCATATTAAACAGGCTCAACAGTGATTTAGTCAAGTCAGGTCTGGATGACTACCATCTTAAGTTCTTGTTTTGTTTGTTTGTTTGTTTTTAAACTACAAGGCTCTTTCTGATTGTCTGAATCCATCTGTGCCTACAGCAACTTTGGGACTTAATTGATGTGAGACTATCTAGGGGCGAAAAGGTTAAGGCCAGGCCAACATATTGCTCTGGATCAAATACTCCCAAGACTTGTGAGGCAAGAGGCTGGTTATGGAGCTTATAACTAAGGCATACTTAATAATTAAGGTAGTATCTAATAGATCATTATCAGAAATCAAATACTTGATTGAGGGGGGAAGGGTGAGAACACCAAAGCTGAGAGAGAGAGCAGGGCACAGTTCAGAACAAGCATGGATTATACATGGACAAAGATCAAACATAAGGTCAGGGTGTCGACAAGGGAAATTTCATAGTGCCTACAGCCACATTTGGAAAGGCCCATGATGAGCTCTTGGCCTTTTAAATGCTTTTTACATAAAAAGCTCACTGGCTTTTACATGCAACCAGGCTAAGTTTGTTGGAGGAATCAGACTGGCTTGGAGGTAAACCCAGCTAAGATAGGAACATTAGCCAGCACTTTGGGTGGAAGATAGGACACACATGAACAAAGAAAACCAGTGGTTCCAGTGGGAAACAAGCTTATTAACTGCACTGTGTATCATCATAGCTAATCAAGAAATGGCTGTCCATTAAATATATATATATATATATATATATATATATATATATATATATATATATAATTTTCCCCCCTGAGGCAACTGGGGTTAAATAACCTGCCCAAGGTCACACAGCAGGTGTGTGCATTTTTTTAAACAAGGAAGATCAAAACATACACTCAGAAGATAAAGTCAAAGCTCCTATATCCAAAGCCTCCAAGAAAAATAAGAACTGATTTTCAGGCCATGGAAGAAATAAGAAGAGATTTTGAAAGACAAGTAAAAGAGATAGAAGAAAATTAGGAAAAGAACTGAGAATGGTACAAAAGGAAATACAAAAAGCTAATGAGAAGAATGCTTTAAAAAGCAAAACTGGACAATTGGGAAAGGAAGTACAGAAGCTGAGTGAGGAAAATAATTTCTTAAAAATAGAATTGAGCAAATGACTTAATGAGAAATCAAGATACAATAAAAAAAATCCCAAAAAATGAAAAAATAGAGAAAAACGTGAAATATCTCACAGAAAATCAACTGACCTGGAAAATAGATCCAATTTAATAATTTTTAAAAATTATTAGTCTACCTGAAAGTCCTGATCAGAAAAGGAGTCTGGACATCATCTTTCAAGAAATTATCAAGGAAAACTAGAATTCATCAATTAACTCCTGAAACAGATTCCAAAATGAAAACTCCCAGGAATATTATAGCCAAATTCTGGAACTCTCAGGTTAAGAAGAAAATATTGCAAACATTTAGAAAGAAACAATTCTAATACAGTGGAGCCACAGTTAGGATAACACAAAATTTAGCATCTTCTACATTCAAGAACCAGAGGGCTTGGAATATGATATTCCAGAGAGCAATGGAGCTAAGATATAGTAATAAGCTAAGAATCATCTATCCAGAAAAACTCAGTATAATCCTTCAGGGGAAAGGTGAACATTTGATGAAATAGAGGATTTTCAAGCATTCATGATGAAAAGACCACAGCTGAATAGAAAATTTGATTTTCAATCAATCAGGACTCAGGAGAAGCATAAGAAGGCAATCAGGAAAGTGATATCAAAAGGGACTTAATAACGTTAATATGTTTACATTCCTACATGGGAGGATGATACTTGTAATTCACTAGAACTTTATTATCATAGCAGTTTGAAAGAGTATACATAGACAGAGAGTGTGAGTGTATGAGTTGAAAGGGAAGGGAAGATATCTTTTAAAAAATGAAATTAAGGGGTGAGTGAGCAATGTACCAGGAGAGAGGGAAAGGGAGAAGTAGATTGATGTAAATTATCTGCCGTAGAAAAGAAGCAAGAAAAAGCTTTTATAGTGAAGGGGAAGAGGGGGAGCAAAGGGGAAATTAGTATCTTAGTCTCACTAGAATTGGCTCAAACAGGAAATAACATACCTACTTAATATGGGTATAGTTCACTCTGCAGGAAAATATGAAGGAAATGGGATACAGGAAGGTGGGGGGAAGGGTGTAAGAGAGAGGGCATTTTGGGGGAAGGAGTCATCAGTAGCAAAATGCTTTTAATAAAGACAGGATAAAAGGAGAGAGAACATTATAAATGTGGAAAATACATTTAGCAATAGTAATCATAAAAAGAATTTTGAAGCAAGTTTCTCTGATAAGGCCTTATTTACACACAGGGACCTGAATCAAATTTTATTGATAAATGATCAAAAGTTATGATTTAAGTCCAAAGGACTAAAATTTTTTGCAAATCACTTTACATCATAATAATACCACTACAAGGCATGAATACAATAGAGATTTTAAAAAAAATTTAAAGGATCTATATGAACAGAAAATATCTGTAGCAGCCCTTTTCTCAGGGCAAAAAAATGGAATAGGGGATGCCCATCAATAGGAGAATGGCTGAATAAATATGAGATTATTATGGAATATTATTGTTTTATGAGTAATGATGAGCAGGATGCTCACAGGAAAAAACAAAAACCAAAAAACACCCCAAACCTAGAGCACCCTCCATAAACTGAAGCAAAGTGCAATGTGTAGTATACAAAATAATAGCATTGTTCTGGAATGACTAGCTGCAAATGACTTTGCTATTCTTAGCTGTATAATCATCCTCAACTATTCTGAAGGACTTATGATGAAAAATCCTATATATAATCAGAGAAGAAACTGATTATCTAAATATATTCGAAGCATATTTTTCTCTCCTTTTAATTTCATTTTTTGAGGGGTTTTTTTCCAATTAGAATGGGAAATATATATTTCCCCCCACCACAACATGACTTTTGTGGAAATATTTTGCGTAACTTCACTTGTAGTTTCTTAATGAGCGCTGGGGTCAAGATTAATGACAATCTGGAATTCAAAAGTTTTAAAAACAAATGTAAAAAAATTGATTTAAATGTAACTGGGAAAAATATTAAATAAATACATTTAAAAACTAGAATTTTAGTACTACAACATTATATAACTTGTAATTATTCAAATGAATTTACTTTTTCTAGATTTCTCTTGGCACTTTTACTTGCATTTCAAAGGTTTATTTTTCTCTGATCTTCATAAGAGAAATGCTTCAAAGTCTTCTAAGACTAAAAGTCTATTTTTCCTTTTGTAGGATGATATTAAGCTTTGCAAGACTCTTTTTTTTTTTTTTTTTTTTTTTTTTTAGAATATTGTATTCCAAGCTCTCTCAGTTTTAGAAGCTTCCAGATCTTATATGATCCCCACTGTGACTTACTAACACTTCAACTGCTTTTGTTTATTTTTCTTTGGGGGAGATACTTACAATATTTACCTTGGGGCTCTGGATTTTGGCTATTATATTTCAGGGACTTTTGGGGGAGGGATTTATTAAGTATCTGCCAATATTCTCATCTCTTCTCTGTTTTCTAGGCTACTTGTTTTTGATACCAGATACATAATATTTTCTTCTGTTTTTTCAATGTTTTGATTTTGTTCTAACTTTTTTGCTGTCTCCTCATGTCACAAATTCATGATTGTTCTAGTCTAGTTTTCAGACATCCTACTTCTTAGGTAAGGTTTATCACTTTCTCTTCTAAGTTATTTATTCTCAAAGTTCTTTCCTTCAGAATTTTTATTTACTTTTTTATTTTATTGCTTTGTTTCTTCTAAATATTAATGAAAAATTGATTTTTCCCTTTTGGGGTTCATTGCATTTGTTATAGAGATGCTCTCTCCTTTGATGGTGTGGGAAGAGGGGGAATCTGTATATTTGCAATAATTGCTTATACTAGTTGATGTCTTTCTTTTGTTTAGTTATCTTTCCAGCTTTCATTCCTGAAATGAAGCTCTGTGTCAGGGTCAAGCTGCATCCCCTGTCATGATGTTAGGTAGCCTGGTTGATCCTGCTTGTTCTGGTCCTGAGTCACCTCACCTATCAGAGGAGCAGTAAGTGAAGGGAAAAAGCATTTTTCAAGCACCTGTATTGTATGGATTTACTGCATTATAAATAACATCTCATTTGATTTGTTAAAGGGGTGAATTGAATAAAGATGGTTCCCTTAGTTTCTCAGTCTGTGATGCTTCTCAGCAATCTTGCTGTGCACATTAATTATGTGATTACTGGCAATATTCCAGTAAAACAAAATAAGTGCATAGATCTTGATCTGTACGAAATTTGAAAGGAAAAGAGAATACAGTTCTCTAGAAAGAATGTGTTATTATGAATCACAAAATTTTGGGACCCAAAAAGACCATAGAAATTACATGATCCAATCCTACCACTTCACAGAATAAAAAACTGAGGTCTAGACAAATTACCTTGCCTTTAGTCATAGTGCTTGAATTTAGTAAAACATGGAAACAGAACACAGGTCTATATTCATAGTTTTATCCATTAGGTCACAAAACCCATAAACAATATATAAAGACCAAGTCTTTTATTTTATAGTAGTAACTTCAAGGCTATAACTGCTGAGATTGGAAAAGTCCTTTCTTGTTGTAGAGATTTTTGCTTTTGCTTAAGAATACAAAAGTTATATAAGTGTTCTGAGACTGAGATAGCTTTGGGTACCAGAATTAAAAGAATTACTAAATATAAAGAAATAAACAAAGCAACCTAGCTCTTACGTTGACAGACAAAAATAATAAAAGCTGACAAGTAACAAAAATTATGCCATTATGTTCATTATCCCATGTATGTGTGTGTATATGTGTGTGTGTACACACACACATATATATGCATACAAACACACACACACAAAACAGAATGCAACTTTAGGCAGTGTTATATCCTTGACAGCCATATTGGAACAGCAAACATTTACTTTGTTCTTTCTATTTAAGGAATATTTTAAGTACTTTTGTGTAGTGTTCTTCTTCTTTTATATAATATAATCGTTCTCTGTGGGAGCAGGTTTCTTGGGAAGGTTTTCTGAAGGCAGCCTTAATTTCCATTCCAAGTAATAGTCACTCCAAATACAGCCAGGTGTTAAAAGTTCAGATCTTTTATTGCTTCCTCCAAAATAGCCCGGTTAGTTGAGGCCTATCTCTCTGCTTGGTTCCAAGAGCTCCCTCCGAATGTCTCCAAATCCAAAGGTTTGTCCTTCAGCCTCCAGCCAGCACAAAGGTGGAAAATGGAATGAATCTCTTGTCTCCTTGCTTGGGGCTGGGCAGCTTTCTGGAGAGCCTTTCAGACTAGCCTTGGTCTCAGTGGGGGAAGTGCAGGAGGCCAGCCACCACGGTGGTGTGAGATGAAGTGAATGAATCTGACTCCACCTCCCAGAGTGGGCTTGTGGGCTTCCTCCCAGAGTGCTCCTCTCTGACTCCTGGCAATGATCCAAACTGACTCTGCTCTCTGTAAAAGGTTGATTCCTCCTCCTCCAGTGGGATTATGGATTTCTGACTTGTGAATCTCCCAAAAGTGTGAACTCCAATGAGTACTTAAATACATTAGTGAGCTAGAGGATTTGCTAAGAACCATGCTAAATTAGATAATTATTGTCTCTATCAACTCTAATGAGTTAACACTTTGTAAGGATTCCAACACTTTTGTATGAAGTGAGAGTCGATGTAACGATAAATTTTTACTAAAGGTTCCAAACATCCAACATCAATATATGTATACTGCTAGCTGTTATAGTTACGCACTGTTATTCCCATGAATTTCACAGTCCATGTGAAAGATAAGAATTCATCAAACCACAAACCATGATGAGTCAAACCATGCATACGTCTGAAAGCCAAAACTTTTCTACTAGTCATCAATCATATAAATTGATATGAAAAAGGAGATACATAACTAATAGACTACAAAAATTATTCAGATGTTCAAAATAAAAAGAGATAAAAGAGGAAGTGAATTTTTAAAGGCATGAAGTCTTTGATAAGAAGCATGTTTTAATTTATTAGATGATATTCACTATTTTAGTCCATATTAACTGGGTTTTACTATTCCTATAAATGTTAAGATTCCACAAAATAGTTTACCAATCTATCATACTTAAAAGAGTATATGCACAATTTATAAGATGGCTAGTATGTACAGTTAAAAGGATTTAATTAAATTATTGTTAGATTAATTGAATCATGGATCCTGAGTAATTCTGAAGGTGATTCTGTTCTATAATTCTTTTGCACAAAAAAGGACAAAATTAAACTAAATGTACCCTTTTAAGAGGTAGTATGGCTGAATAAATTGTGGTATATGAATTTTATGGAATATTATTGTTCTGTAAGAAATGACCAGCAGGAGGATTTCAGAAAGGCCTGGAGAGACCTACATGAACTGATGCTGAGTGAAACAAGCAGGGCCGAGAGATCATTATATACTTCAACAACAATACTATATGATGACCAATTCTGATGGATGTGGCCCTCTTCAACAATGAGATGAACCAAATCAGTTCCAAGAGAGCAGTAATGAACTGAACCAGCTACACCCAGAGAAAGAACTCTGGGAGATGACTATGAACCTACATAGAATTCCCAATCCCTCTATTTTTGTTCGCCTGCATTTTTGATTTCCTTCACAAGTTAATATTACACTATTTCAAGGTCCAATTCTTTTTGTACAGCAAAATAACTGTATGGACACGTATTCATATATTGTATTTAACATATACTTTAACATATTTAACATGTATTGGTCAACCTGCCATCTGGGGGAGGGGATGGGGGAAAGGAAGGGAAAAACTGGAACAAAAGGTTTTGCAACTGTCAATGCTGAAAAATTACCCATGTATATATCTTGTAAATAAAAAGCTATAATAATAATAATAAAGAGGTAGTATGGGTAAGTGGATAGCTTAGAATAGAAGAAGAATGCGTTCAAGATCCACCTCTTTTATATAGTGGCTGTGTAATACTGGGCCCTTAACCCCTTAGTAGGCTAGAAAGTCTTTGAGATTATGAGTGCAGAAAAGGTGCTTACTGTATTGGTAGGGGGAGTTTCCTTACCTATGTGTTTTCTACAGCAATGAAATCACAGGTCCTGTCCCTATCCTTCTTCCCTATCTTAGTCCATAAGTGTCTTGCCCCTAAATACAAAATATGGAAAACCAAGATTATAAAAAAGGAAAGGGGGTAGGTTGGGGAAAAAGAGATAGAGATAGGCAGAGAGAGAGAGGTAAACAGAGACACATATTCACAGATAGAGATATTGAAAAGAGGTACAGGGAAGAGAAGAATAGCTGTAGGTAGAGTTATGGATTAAGCTGAACTCAAAGGCAGTGAAGAGAACCTGAATAAAGCAGATGGAAAGAGAAAGAAATTTTGATAGAAACAGGCAAGAGTGTGAGAAAGTTTGTGGACAAAGCTGGAGAAAACAGGGTTGATTCTATCATGTGTATCTTTGATTTTAGACTTTCAAACCTGGAATTGTACTAGATCTTTGAAACAGTTAAATAAAAAATTTTATTCAACAACTGACTTCAGCAAACTTTAATGAAGTGCTTACAATGCTCAAAGCACTGTATTAAATACTGGAGATAGGGGGAAAAAACAGTCCCTACTTTCAAGGAGCTTATATTTTACTTTGAAAAAGCTCAAGAAAGATTTAAAGGAAGCACTAATGACTGGTATTCTGGTATCCAAGGAAAGCCTTGGAAGAAATTTTTTTTAATTGTCTTAAAAAAACAAAACAAAATTAAGTGAATGCCATTAAGAATACTCATTAGAATGTAAGGGACCTTTGAGATCATTTAGTATATCACCTCATTTAACAAGGGAAGGAAAGTGGACCCTAGAGAAGTAATACTGAATTTGTAATCAAAGAAGCTGGGTTTGAGTCCTGACCCTGTTATTTACTAACAATGTGAGACTAGGCCAGTCCCTAAACTTCTCTATGTCTTCATTTCCTCATGTCTAAGGCAGAGGCTGGACCAGGTGATACCTTCCAATTCTATATCCAAGAAATACCAGATGAAGGTAATGCATCTGGCCCAAGATTACTTAGTGGAAAAAGCAAAAAGCAGCATGTGGGCTTTTCACAATATCCAAAATATACATTTTAAGAAGACAAAAGTGTTTCCTGCAAATAAGTTCTTCCTTGCCTCTCTTCTTTCTTCCTCCCACATTAGTTACTACTTTGATGCTGGAGAAATCACAATGACATTTTTTGTAATGAATACAGCAATGGACAGATTATCTAGGGATGTATGATCAGTAAGTGAGAGGAAGGTCATTGTGCCAAAGTGGTTTGTCTAAAGAGGAAGAGGAAGAAGAGGGAAAGAAAGGAATGTTAAAATAATGTTATAAGTGGCATTTTTTCTTCTTCAGGATATATAGTGAATAGTTCAAAGGACCCCCACCTTTAGCTTCCCAATGATGTGGTTTCCCACTTTGGCCCTAAAAATATGGTTTTTATTTTCCTTAAAAAAAGTTTAATTTGCTTTAAAACATTAGTTTCAAAAAAATCAGCATGTGTTATTCCTTATATACAGTACCTCAGTAAGTAGGTTTAATAGGATGATTACTTGCTATTCATGAATAACAGAATAATTACTAAAACCAAATGCACATACCCTTGGGTGATCTCAGCTCATGAAGTCTTCTGGTCAGTTTTTTTAAAGCATGTGTTCATTTTTTTTTTTTTTTTAAAGAAATGAATGATTGCTTCTGGAGTCAGAGGAAAATAGTCTAATGTTTGTGTTATTCTCAGACGGAAATTAAATAATCAAGCCCTATTCATTGTGGATGCTCAATGATCAGGAACTGTTAATGAGAATTAATAATTAATATTGTGGTAGAGCTGGAAGGTACCATAAGTCATTTAGTTTGGCACTTTCATTTTATAGAAGAGGAAACTGAGGCTCAGAATAATTAAGTCTCTTGTTCAAGGTCAAACGTAATAGAGGTGGGATTCAAACACGCGTGCTTTGATGGCAAATTCAGCATTCTTTTTCTATACCATCATATTGATCATGACATTTGAACTCTGTGTTTTCACAACTCAGTATGATGCAATGAAAGCTATTTCAGCTGAAATTTTTACTATTGTTGAATTGTTCAGTTGTGTGCAACTCTTTGTGACCTCCATCTGGGTTTTTGGGCACTCCATCTGGAGTGATTTGTCATTTCCTTCTCCAGCTTATTTTACCCATGAGAAAATTAAGGCAAAAAGGGTCAGTGTCATCCAGCTGCTAAGTGTCCGAGGCTGGATTCGAACTCAGTTCCCCCGATTCTGCACCCAATGCCACCAAGCTGCCTTTTTCAAGCTGAAGATTTCACCTCCGAAGTTCCCTGGAAAACAAGGGCACTTGATGCGAGCACTTTCATTTCCTCTACCCCATCTTCGGACTTCATCTCCACACCCTCCTCTTGATCGCCATGGAGCTTGCCAAGACCCCGGTCCTCGGTAGGTCTCTGGTCACAGCCTCTGGCTTCTCCGCAAGGTCCCCCCCACGAACTTTTACTGAGCGTTTGAAGCACGTCCTCCCTGACCGCGTCACACAACTGCCCAAATCTCGGAGGCGCACGCAACACTTCTGTCATCCGGCTGACACTCAACTAGGAGTAACCATTCTTCGAATCCAGTCATACAACTGAACTCACTCATATTCAAAAAAAGTCACAGTGAGTCATTTCCTGCTGAGATCAGCACGAGAGAGGGCCTTGGGGGAGCTGCAGAGGGATCTGGAGAACGCGGGGATGCAGGGAGGGATGTAGGGAGGGATGTAGGGAGGGATGCAGGGAGGGATGCAGGGAGGGATGTAGGGAGGGATGGAGGGAGGGATGCAGGGAGGGATGCAGGGAGGGATGGAGGGAGGGGCAGCGCCTCGGGGCAAGGGAGGTCTCAGATCCAGTCCGGGGAGCTGGTGAGCGTTTGTCCCCCCACATACGTCACACATCCGGGGCAGACGGAGCAGCCGTGTTCTCAGGAGGGGCAACCCAGCGTCCGGGGGGGAGGGGGCACAGGGAAGAAGCAAACACCGACCGCGGGAGCAGGGTGGGGGCCTCGCCTCCAGCTGCTAGCCAAGCCTAAAGAGGACTAGCAAGGGCAGGAATCTCAGGCCTAAAGGGAGTCTGCGCGCTGGCAATCTGCACCCAGAGAATTGCTCAGGCGCCTGATGAGGGAAGAGTCCAACAGCAATCGGACGTTGAGTGAAAGCGAACCAAAGTCAAAGAACGGCGACGCTCAGACCAGGAGGGGTGACAGTCACACTCTGCCTGGAATTAAACTGCTATGAAAGCACTGAAAACTTGCGGTCCCCAGTCTGAGCTGTACCCCAAATTCAGGGAGTATTCAATACTCAGTATTTCAAGAAAACAGCAAGTAGAATAGCCTGGACCTTCCCTTTAGAAATATAAAGAACCTGGACCTGAAGCCAGAAAGTAGTTCAGAAGACTGAGCAAAGAAAAAAGAATCCCAAACTAAAAAACTATCATGGTGAGGAATACTAAAGGTACAAAGAAAAGAGTGATTACAAAATATCTACAATGAAAGCCTCAAAACAACAACAACAACCAGACAACAGAGTTTAGATACAAATTCAATTAGGATTCCTGAGATGAAACAAGAGTTAAAAAAAAAAATTTTAAGTACAGTTATAAATAAGGAGAGGATTACAGGGGGAAAAAATGGAAAAGAAATGAGAGTTTAGTAGAATGAATTGAAGGAGAGTTAGTAACTTAGCAGAAGTACAAAGCTTGTCCAAGTATCAAACTCCTAGGAAATTAGATGGACAAAATAGAATTTAAAGACTCCATGAAAAACAAAAAATATCAAAAACCAAATCAAAAGGCTGAAAAAAAAAAAAGAAAGTACAAAGTATCTCATAATAAAAACAAGTGTTATGAAAAATAGATTTAGGAGGAAAAATATAAAAATAATTAGATTATCTGAAAGCCATGACCAAAAAATGACATTCTATTTCAATAAATATTGGGGGAAAAACCTGCTCAAATGGAAGGTAAAATGGAAATTGAAAGAATTCACTTATCATCTAAAGAAATAATAACAAAGTAAAAATTCCCCAGGAACTTTATAGACAAAATTCTGGTTTGCCAGGTTAAAGAAAAAAATACTCTATAAACAGCCAGCTAAAAAAGGAATTCAAAAACTGAAGCGTCACAATTGGGATCACACACAATTTAGTAGACAATGCTATGAGTAAGCAGTAAACTTGGAATATTTTATTCCAAAAGGTAAAGAATATGGGATTAGAGTCAAAAATAACTTATTCAGCAAAACTAAATACAATGAATGCTATATGGGGGGGAAATGGACCTTTCATGAAATAGTGGATTTCCAAGCATTCCTGATGAAAAGACCAGAGCAACATAGATATGAAATTTAAACACAGTAGTTAAGAGAAACATAAAAAGGAAATGCAAATGAACAATGATAGAGAACAAGGATAAACTAATTATATTCTAATATGGAGAGATGATATACATATCATTTCTGAATATTATCATCATCAAAGTTTATGGAGGAACTCTAGAAAAGTCCTGGGATCAAGTTTTATCATGTTCTGATGCTCTTGAGAAGAATGAGAGAGAGGAAAAAGAAATACAGTGAATGTGGGTGGCTTGGGTGAAGAGAGGGAAAAGAACATTAGGAAAAATAAACTTACATAATTAAGATATACAAATAGATATCTATGGAGGATTTCAGGAAGACTGCAGAGTAGGTCAGAATATTCAAATCCAGACATCCCCCACAAATGATACGAAATAGCATCTAAAGTGATCAAGCAGTTAAAAACAAATAGGAGTTGGGGCAGAACAGTAGTTCTCTGCACAACTGAAGAAAATCTGAAAAAAGACCAAATGATTGAGGCACACCCTGTAAAATCCAGGTTAGTTCCACTGAAACAATCAGCAGGTAGCCTTGGGGTAAGCAAAATTGGGAGGTAGCCTTGGTCCCAGCCACAGAACTTTCATTTCTTAAGACAGTGTAGGGAATGTCTCTGAGTTGGGGAAGATGGAATGCCAGACCCTAGCTGTGCTGGAGACTCAGAACTGGATCAGAAAGAACCAGTACATGCAGCATGAGTGCAAGAAGCAGTGGGGCAGGAATGCTTCGGGGTGCTAACATTTATACAAGGAAGGAGAAGTTCTTAGTTTTGAGTTCCAGGCCAGAGGGGAGAACTAAAGTAGGACCTGAGGTCAGAGGCACCATTTCCCCAATCCCCCAACTTATAAAGTCTTATTTTTTAAAAATGAACAGACAAATGTGAAAGAATCCAATCATAAACAATTACTATGAGAATAGGGAAGACTGGAGGTCCTTTCTTCCTCCCCCTCCCCCTTTGTCCACATAGGGTAACTACATACCTAGGGATATTCTTAGAAGGGTATGTTTGGGAGTGGGAGGAAAGGAAAGGCTGATGGATGGGAGAGAATAAGGGAAGAATCCTTGGGCTGGGGTGGGAGGAAGTTAAATAATAGTAAGGCAAGCTAGCAGGAGAAGTAGAAGAGTCAGCAGGGATAGGAAACAAGAAGTACCGATCAACACAATAACAACGATGAGTACAATTTATTAGGAAAAAAAGCAGGGGTGGTAATCATTAATTTCAGACAAAGTTAAAGTTAAAATAGATTCAATCAAAAAGAGAAAAACAGGAAAAGGATATATGTCAGTCATATTAATATTGTTTTAGACTATTCAAAATGAGTATATAGCGTAAGGTTGGGATATTGCTGTGGCATAGGAAATGATGAATTGGTAGATTTAGAAAAATATGGAAAGACTTGGAACTAAGAAGATTGATGGTATCCAACTTCAGAGAAACAACTACAAACAAATGTAGCACAATCTGACACAGATGCATATAAATGTATATGTGTATATACATATATGATTATAGGTATTTATGTACATATGTATATAAGTATGTATGTATGTATGTAAATACATACATAAATATATCTATGTTTAACTGTAGCCTGCTTGGGAGGAGGTGGGGGGAAGGAAGGGGGAAAAAAAGAATAAAAAAATACATAGCAGAGAACAAAAGAAAACCTACAAGATGGACAATTTTGAATACAATGTGTTCTATTATATATACTTTCTTGAAATGGAAATTCATTGTTAAATATTTTGAATTCTCTCATTCTACTGTGTGAACATGACAATGTTTTTTCTTTTTGTTTTTCTTTTCTATTTCGGATTTAAATTTTAAATTAATAAACATATTAAAAAAAAAAAAAAAACCAAACCAAACAGGCATCTATATGAAGAAGGAGAAGGAGATGCAAGGGAGAAGAGTTGACATTTGAACATCATTTTCATCTCAACTGGACAAAAGAGGGAAAAATTCATGCTCACAGGATTGGGTACAGAAAAAATCTATTTTATTCAAAAGGAAAATAGTAGGAAAGAAGGCGGAGAAGGGAAAAAGGTAGATGGTGGATAAAATTAGGAGACAGATTAAGCCTAAGCAAAATAAACTCTTACAAATTCTAACAAAAGATGTGCAAAAATATTTATAATTTTTCTTGAGGTAGCAAAGGATGGGAATCTGAAAAAGTATGCATTTGAATAAGTTATGACATATAAATGTGATATAATAGCATTGTGCTATGAGACATGATAAAAGAGATAGTTTCAAAGAAACTTGGGAAGAGTATAAAATGATGTAGAGTGGAGTTAATGAAACCAGGAAAACAATAAAATAAATATAAATTGTTTTGAGGAATTAGAAACTTTGATCAGTGTTGTAACT
Organism: Sarcophilus harrisii; assembly: GCF_902635505.1. Taxonomy (NCBI): domain Eukaryota; kingdom Metazoa; phylum Chordata; class Mammalia; order Dasyuromorphia; family Dasyuridae; genus Sarcophilus; species Sarcophilus harrisii. The sequence continues at coordinate 580,964,043 of NC_045426.1, read as the reverse complement.
AACCATGATTCCAGAAGACTAATGACGAAAAAATGATACCAACCTAGTAAAAGAATCAGAATACAGAATGAGACATTTTTTTTTTTTTGATATGGCCAAAGAGGAAAATATGTTTTGTTCAACTACTCACGTTTGTAATAGGAATTTTGTTTTTCTTTCATTCTCAATAGGAGTGGGTAGAAGTTAAGAGTGGAAAGAGGGCAGATTTTTGTTGATTGAAAAAAAGATACAATATAATTTTTTAAAAAATCATTGACAGAAGCTTACATATAATAAGACCTATTACTTTTTGCCTAGGCCTAGTAACTTGAACTCACTGAAGGTAACTTGATGCTCCTAAACATTTCTTCTTTTATAATAGATTTTTTTTTTAACCATTTGCTAATCTTTATTTTTAAATGATTTCTATTCCAAAGACCAATCTTGGAACAGAAGAAAGTAGCAAAATAGAAAAGTTAAGAAGGTCAGCCTTCTCATTTACTTCTTAATAATATTAATTTAGATTCAGAAATGAAGTGACTTGGCTAAAGTCACACAGCAGAACTGAATTTAGAGCCCAAATGTTACAAAATCCAGATCAATTTTTTCCCTATTACCAACTGTGCCATTACTTCTAAATTTGAAAAATCAACCATTGATGATACAGTAATACCAATAATAAATATTTACAAATTGACCAGAAGGTATAGAATATTATCACAGATGCTAGGCCCGATAAGGTTTCTATAGTACAAATTTGCTGAAATTAACTGAATTAGATATGATCCAGGCCCTGACTCCTAGGAGCAAATATGGATATTTGACTACAGCGTATTGATATTAAAATGAATGCAAATAAAAGCACTAAAGTATATTTTTCAAGACAGTAGATTATTTGCAAGATTCTCCAATTCATTGATGGATCTGTGAACTCACAGATGTGAGAACTCTTTAATAATCCACACTTCAGCTCCATTATGCCCTCCAATCCCATAAAATTCTCCTCCATTTATGTTTTTCTGACATTCTCCAAGTTGAATGAAGTCAAATCAAAAATCATTTATTAAGCACTACAGGAGGAATTCATCCAACATGGTGGAATTCATTCTCAAGTTCTGTTGATATGGAAAAGCTATCAGGAGAACAGTAGATTACTACTACTTCAACTGACTTTTTTCATGATTATAATACTTGCTAATTAAAATGTAATATTTTAATTCTATATCAGAGAGGATTCAGGGGATAAATGCCATTATTTTCAAAGTTAAATTATATCAATATAATAATGAATACTATAGTTGATATTAGAAAGTAAATATTAAAACTTTTTACATCTTAGAAATCTTTAGAAGACATTATTGTCATGATGGTGATAAAGTGGTGCTATTTGTTACATAAATGCTTAACTTTATGATCCTATTATACTCTCTATTTGGCTATGTTGAGAAGCAGCAGATGGGAAAAACATTTATACTCTGATCCTAGTCATAACTCCTTCAGAACTGAGTAGAGAAAGGTACATACTTTATTCAAGGAGAAACAGGCTTCCACAATGAACTTTTGGGTCAAAGTCAACAGAATTACCTTGGGTAAAATAAAAGCTGAAAAAACCTCTCAAAGGCTCAATGGTCCAGATGATACCATTTGTGCCAAATATAGAATATTTTCCTTAGTTTTCTCTTTTATGTATTATTTTATTTAATGTTTCCATTCTTTCTTGTCAAATACTTTCTTACATAAAGCACATATCTGGAGGGCAGAATCTTCATTACATGCCTAAAACTAATCTTTTGGTTCTGTGGATATTTAAAATCACATACTTAAGGCACCTCCATGTTTGAACATGAAGCATGAATGGTGACAAGACAGTTTAATGGAGACTTTAAAAATTCAAAATTTCCTGTGAAGTACTGGCATGGTTGAAAAATTTAATGGTTTATTGCCTTTTTGGTGCTCTTCTGCTCTGAGGTAATTTAAATGTATTACTTTCCTCAATCACAAGATAATATTCAGCAGGAAAATAAACCATCTTTGACATGAACAGGAACTAACCCAAATCCTGACACAGGTGTGAGAGTTGACTGTTTCTAGCCAAGTCTTTCCCCTTTTAGAGAAGGACATAAGGTAAAATACTTAATTTCTTTTCCAGGTTTCAATTTCAAGGTATTTCCTCCCATCCTCTTGACCATTTAAGGCAACACATGAGTGAACATTTTATTAGTGACCTCTGTTTATTGCTTGGTTACAAGTAATCTATGCAGGTGTCTCTGAAGAGAAATAAAATACATGTCAAAAATGTGATCTCTATATTAACCAGTTGCATCAGGCAGCATACATCAAAGCATAAAGTTTTAAAACTATCATAGTCATGTGCATCAATATTTGTCTATAATGGATGAAGTTCTATTCAAAGTAATTTTAGGGTTAATTTCCTTGATTTCTAAGGTAATTAAAAATTCACACATATTTTAAGATGAGAAATGGTGTGAGATAATGGAATCGAGAGTCAGGAGTCTGGAAAACCTGGGTTCAGGTTTCTACTAGGGCTGAATGATCTAAAGTCAAGTCATATCTCTCCATTCTGCCTTATATTAGAATTACTGACATACTTATCTATATTGCCAATGAGGCTTTAGTCATAGGACCGCCCCCCCCAATATCTTGGTGTTTGGTATCTTCTCCTGTCAGATGACCTTCAGAAGCTTTCTAAGACAATTCAAACTGGCTCACTTTTCTAGCAGGGCGCTGGTGTACTGTCCAGTTTTCCCAGATGTAATGTTCTTTTTTTTCGTTTTTTGGGAGTCTCTGGGAGCAGCCTTTATTTCAGTTCAGTAATCACCACAAGAGTAGCCAGGTGTTAAAGTCCAAAGTCTTTGCTGTCTCCTTGCCTGAGGCTGGGCAGCTTTTTGGAGGGGCCTTCAGGAGTCTTGGTTTCAGTGGAGGAAGTACAGGAGGCCAGACCAGCCACCAGGAGCCTGACTGAAGGTGAAATGAATTTCTGTCTCTTTGGCTCCAAGAGCTTCTAGTCTGCTTTTCCTCTGTGGCTCTCAGTCCCTGCTTATATGCTCCACACTGAGTATAAACTAATCATTATATCACTAGGAAACCATTTGTTGTAAGATTAAATCACTAGATATCACTGTCTCATCAATTCCACTGACTTAGCACCTTGTAAGCATCCTTGTTTCAAGTTCAGAGTTCTGGACCATAACACACAAACATATAACAATGAGGTCAGCACAACAGCTCTGTAGACTTTCAGTCTGATAATCAACTCAATACCTCTCCTCTCTCATATTTCCTTGGATTCTCTCAAACACGGAGCCAATTTTGGCAATATATAATTCAATCTTATTATTAATGTGGACATTCCTGGAAAGTATATGATCAAGGTAAATGAACTTATCCACAACATTCAAATTTTCTCCATCTGCTATAAGTGACAGTTCCCTGTATTGACTGGCTTGATGGCATGCCTGTATTTTCTTGGTGTTAATTGTTAAGCCAAAATCAGCACAAGCATCAGAGAACTGATCCATACTTTGTTGCAGCTCATTTTTAGAGGCTGCACTGAATGCACAATCATCTGCAAATAAAATTCATATAGCAACTTTGATCAAGTCCTTCACTTTAGTTTTGATTTATATTTTTTTCAAGTTGAAGAAGTTACCATCAGTGCCAGTGCCATGCCAGGAAACTGAATTGTTTCCATTTGAATTATATTAAGAAGATTCTGAAGATCACCTGGCAGAATAAGATACCAGACTCTGAGGTCTTTTTCTTGAACTAAACTGCCAAGCATTCTAATTCTACTGCAGAGAACACAACTCCATTGGGCTCGCCACATACTTCAAATGCCAAAAGTACACATGCCCCAAAAAAACTATTTTATGGAAAGCTCATACAGGGCTAGTGCTCACAAGTGGTCAAAAAAAGCACCACAAGGATACTCAAGGACTCTCTTAAGAACTTTAAAACCGATTGCACAACATAGAAGACACTGGGACAGGACCACGTCACATCAGAGGTGTTGCGCCTTCTGAGCAGAACAGAATCAAAATGAAATGTGAAATGCACGAAGTCAGAGAATCTACCCAAAATGTTCATAAAGACTATGCCCGATCTATGGCATCTGAGCTCATCTTTTTCTGATAGGCCACGGTGAAGCACACTGTAACTTGACCATAACATAGTGATGTCCTTTTGGTCCTTTTCAAGATCGAAGAACACCAACCAATCAACCTATGAGTTGGTTCAATCTATGAGATTCTAAATGCAAAGCTGTTAATCTAATTCACTTTTGTACATCTTGTAATACTTAGCACAGCACCTTATATGTAGTAAGGATTCAATAATTAAATGAAATAATTTATGTATTTTCTTGACTTTAGTCATTTCCTTAGACCCTGTATCACCCACAACTTCACTTCACACTTAACCCACTTACAATTCCTACTTTATTGTAAATACTCCATACAGTGGAGGAGAAAATAGGAAAGAAGAAGGTACTCTTTACAATGAAGTTCAGAGGAACCCAGATTGAGGGCTGGAAACTAACTCAGAAGCAACTAGCCCAACTCTTCATTTTATAGATAAAAACTGACTCCTTGGGAAGTGAAATAGACACATCAGAAGTGGAATTTGAATTGAGGTTCTTTGATTGCAGAGCCGAGGCTCTTTCTAAATCATGTAGTGTAATCCTCTGCAATACCTCCCTACTTTCCACTGAAAAATATAGGTATAGATACCTTCAGATTGTGATGTCTGTGCTCCTTATATTACACTGGATTCCCCTAATCCACTGAGACAATATGTATAAATTTGTATATATTGACCAAAGTTTGAACTGGCTTACTGTCTGGTAAAAAATGAAATTGATTCATATATTTTTTCTCCCTCTAATAAATCATATTAAAATTTACTGTTTTGTAGCTTACTGAAGAATTTTTTTTATTACTGAATTATTATCCAAGTTTTTAAATATTTGAGTAAAGAAACCTTTTCAAAATATATTCAGGAGGATGATATACCTCCTGATGTGCTAAGATGGTGGATGTGCTAAGAAGCAGTGTGGTGAATTCTATTCCACCACCTTTTCCAAACAGATCTAGAAAATGTACTAGACCAAATCCTAATAAAGAAATTCAGTCATATGTGGCTCTCTTCAACAATGAGATGATTCAAACCAGTTCTTAGTTGTTCAGTAATGAAGAGAATCATCTACACCCAGAGAGAAAAATATGGGAAATAAGTGTGGACCATAACATAGCATTTCCATTCTTTCTGTTATTGTTTGCTTGCATTTTTGTTTTCCTTCTCAGGTTTTTTCTTTCTAGATCCAATTTTTCTTGTACAGCAAGACAACTGTATAAATATGTATACATATATTGTATTTAACATATACTTTAACATATTTAACATGTATAGGACTACCTGCTATCTAGGGGAGGGGATGGGGGGGAAGAAGAGGAAAAGTTGGAACAGAAGTTTTTGCAAGGGTCAATGTTGAAAAATTATTCATGCATATGTTTTGTAAATATAAAGCAATAATAATAATAATAAAAAGAAATTCAGTCATAGTGACTCTGATACATGAACAATATCAAAGAACTATAAAAGGATAAACTGGTTATATTCAAATATGGGGAGACGACATACACATGTGTCTCTCTGAACCCTGTCATTATTAGGATTTATAGAGAGAATTCAATTAGACAAGTGAGAGTAGTTCTGGTATTTCTTGATGATCTAAAGAAAATAATAGAATGAGATGGGAAGAGAAAGGAAGAAGGAAAAGTACATCTAGGGAAAGTTATCTCATTTAGTCAGGGAGCACCAGTAGATATCTATGTAAACAGTGAAGAGGGGATGTGTGGTAGCAGCATAATGACTAATCAGGATTCCAAAGGACTAATGATGAAACTGCTAGATATTTTCTAAAAAGATGGAATTGCTTATGTTACTACATTCATTGATTTGGGGGTTTTCAGCTGAAGCACAAGAATGATAAAGCATCTTCTACTAAGTACAATCATCTGCATCAGATCTAAAAATTATTTTTTGTTCTCTTTCTGAAATGTAAGTGGATAAAAATGAAGTTGGGTTGTGTAATACAATGTGTGATACATGGAAGTGAGGTAGAGAGGAAAGAGATGGTGAAGCCTTTTAACCATTAGACTTAACAATTTTTAGTGTGGTATCTTGTATTAAGCAATATAAAAAGGTGGCTATTCTTTAACAATTTCTAGTTATAGCTATACCCAGAAAAATAACTCTGGGAGATGACTAAAAACCATTACATTGAATTCCCAATCCCTATATTTATGCACACCTGCATCTTTGATTTCCTTCACAAGCTAATTGTACAATAATTCAGAGTCTGATTCTTTTTGTACAGCAAAATAATGTTTTGGTCATGTATACTTATTGTGTATCTAAGTTATATTTTAATATATTTAACATCTACTGGTCATCCTGCCATTTAGGGGAGGGGGTGGGGGTGGGGGTAAGAGGTGAAAAATTGGAACAAGAGGTTTGGCAATTGTTAATGCTGTAAAGTTACCCATGTATATATCCTGTAAATAAAAGGCTATTAAATTAAAAAAAAAAAAACAATTTCTAGTTATGCCTTTTAATTACAAAAACAGACTTTGTATTATTCTAGAATTTAATTGTATTTGTCCTATTTTAAGTTGCTTATGCTCTCTCTCAACTAGGCTTTATCCTATAATTTTAGTATGACTAGTCTATGTAATACTTTGTGTCTGAATTAACAAATTAACAAGTCAAATAATGGAGTCAGAAAAATAATAGTGCAGCTAGAGAATTGAATGAAAACGAAATTATAATATAGGTGAACAAAAAATAGCATCTTTTGAAGGCAAAGCCAAATAGTTATTAGTCTGCACTTCTAATGTTTCAGCATCTTAAAGCCTATTTTTCATAATTTCAGAAAAAATTTCTTATGTCCAAATTTCCCTTATCTTATACAGATGGAGAAGAAAGAAACACATCATGTTTAAATATGCAGTAAATTACCTAGAGGTTACAAGCATGAATTTAAAAAGGCAGCATGACCACCTGCCTAGAAAAACCCCAAATATCCTTTTCTTCTTTATTCTCAAGTTTTACCATGTATTTTTTTCTCTACCCCAGTACCTGACTCTTCCATGCTACTGGTAATTCTTCTTTAAAAAAGGCCACCTTCTGAGCACAAGATGGAAGTACTTACAAATGAACCTATTAAAAGACAGCCCTCAACCAGGATGGGACTAAGTTGTACACAAAGGGACAGTAGGAATTACTTTCTGGGGTCAGAGAAATGGCATTCTCTATTAGCTCAGCTAGAACTACAGTAATTCACCTTTTGCAGTGGCTCAGGGCCTTTTGCAGTTATTTAAAAACCAAAAATAATATAAACCTGAAGATGAGGCAGAATATAGTACAGCTGAATAATTTTTAAACCCTGTTAGAAAAATTTTAAGAATAAGTCAGCTAGTTGCCCATTAGAAAACACTGAGAATTTTTTTTAGATGGAATAAGGAAACTGAGGAATATAGGAAGGTAAGCTAAGGTCATTAAGGGCTTGAACTGGTGAATTCTCAAGTCGATAGGCCATCAAGGTTACCTTAGTTTTCCTACAGACTCAGTTGGACTCTCCACCCCCCCCCCCCCCCCCCCCCCCCCCCCCATTTCTCATTCCTCAAAGGAAAGACAGCTACATTCTAATTCCAGGAAGTGGTATGTAATAATCTTGAAAGGGTTGGGGACAATTCAGGTATGTTTGTGTATATAAGATTTTGTAATTTAAAAATGTTATAGTTCCTTCGATGGGAATTTTATCCTTTCCCCCCCTTAGGATGTTAGTACCTGCCTCTTAGAAATGATTTTGTATATAATTTTCTACATATAGGCTATTTTTCATAATAGAATATAAGCTCCTAGAGGGCAGGAACAACTTTATTTATGACTTTATATCAACATTTCCCAGCATATAATCGATACTTAATATCTGCTATTTGAATGAAAGAGTGGTATCCAGAAAAAGGGCAGAGGATTTCAAAGAGGATGGGTAGGTTGGGATAAAGCAATTACTTCTATTTCCAGGGATGAAAAGGTATTTGAAATTGTTACAAATGACTTCTACAACCCTATCCACTCACTCATTCACACACATTCCATTTTCAGTCAGTTGAAGTGTATAGGAGAATAATTAATTACACAACTTAAAAATTTCATAGCTTTTCCCTAAAAACCCTACAAAGCTATGAATGAAATTTTCTTCTACATACATATACATACAAGTGATAAAAAGAAAATAGGGTAAGTAAAATACTATTTTCCTTGGAATATAATATGCTGAGCATGCTACTAAAAATATAATAGAGAATATATTTAATCCCACTTATTTTTAATGTCAGATAATTTCCATTTTTCTCAAATACCTAATGTATACTGAAAAAAATCAGAAGATTTTGATTTTGAAGCATACATAATTCTATTGTTTCCTTATGTATTTTTAAAAGAATATTGTTCAAAATAAAACCATAGGTTAAAAAAGATGATAGTTATAGGATCTATATTCAGCATAAACTCTTAAATTGTCTTTACTGTATTCAAACAAATCAAAGAAGAGATAAAAAGAAAAAAAACACTGAAATGAGCAATTAAATAGCTAAAGCACCCTATTGACTTTAGGTAAAGAATCCAGTGATGGTTACAGAATTTATGACACAAACAAAAAGCAACACCTTCAAATAGAGAGTTTTATTCAAGTGCACTTTATAGTAGGAGATTTTTTATGTGATTAATGGAAGAAGAGAGACAACTACTAAAAGAATCTTTTGCCTAAAAAAAGTTTCTAAAAAGCAGTTTTCTTTTCTGTATGTAGATATGTTCTGCAGTTGCAATGTAAAACTTCCATACAACACTAGCTCAAAGTTAAAATTCTAGGCAGGCATTCAACTTTCATGATTATGTCCATTCTTTGCTGAGCATGGGAAACGAGTACTTGAAAGTTATTTATTGAAGATATTCCCATAGTACTCTTAATAGTTTATTTCCAAAAGAGGCCCTGTATACTGTCTGTATACTATCTGAGTAAGTGAAAACTGTACCATGTTTCTTGTGTTATATCTTAGAAGTTTCAGCAATGTAACAAAATCATATTTTAAAAACAGGCTTTTCTTAAGGTTGGGCCACAGCAATTTTCCAAAGGTGAATTTTAAGCAATAGGACAATAGGCCAAAAAATTTTCACAAATGAGAACCTCAATCCCAGAATGATTTATGAGCATATTTCAAATGAAGCTAAAATGCAGAATAATCATATGGCACTTATTTTAATTATAACTTCCCAAATGTCTGGCACAAATGATGATAGTACAACACAAATCAGGTAATAGTGGTTACCTCTGTGGTCTTGTTTGAAGGTTCCAGTCCAACCATATTTACTACTATTAGCTGATGGAGGAGCTGAACTTGAGCCACACTCAGGAAGAAATCCAGACTTGTGGTTATGTTCACTTCCAACGAATGGCCACACACTAAAATTTCCTATGGGAGAAGAAGTCAAATACCAGATAAAATAGACATGCCAGATAACTTACATTGCTAGATAACAAGATTATCATTACTTCTTATCTGTCATTTATTAGCTTGATGAAAAGTCAACTGAGACTACAATTTCTTTATTAAGTGCAGAAAAGGAAATCCTGAAATGCTGGCTAAAATGTAGATAATATATAATCAACTAATCAGAAATGACTTTCATATACAAAATCTCCTTCTGCTTTTTCATATTTGAAACTACTCTTACTTTATTTTTCACCTTATTGCTCAGGAAACAGAATAGGATTCTGTAGCAAATTTTCCTTCAAAGAAAAGATTCCTTATGATTTATAATGAAATGCTGCGTTGAAGCGAAGGATAGCGAGGGTAATTAATTTCATTTCTCCTTTAAGCTGCTAAGACCTTGGGAAATACTAGGTGGTCTACTACTTAATTGGTGCAACACGACACAAATGAGCTTTTGACCATTCCCTGTTGGAAAACAATGCTGAGATGGAAAACAGAGATGAAGAACAAACAGTTCAGCAACTTCCCCTTAATAAACCCAAGCAGTGCTTCTTCTCAGAAACTTTAAGTGGACAATGTTCAGTTGTCTGCAGATCTAGCAGATGGTTTAGTGTCTTTCAAGTGATTGTATTCAATGATATTATGATGGACCAAAGTACCAATCCTAAAGAAATATATGACTGACATGATTATAACTTTTGCTTCTACTTCCTTCTAATAATTCTTCTACACTGAATTCAAGAATTACCCCAAATTCTCCCTTTTAGTAAGATGTTTTTTTTTCATTCCTCAAACAAAGGTGATATCTTAACCCCTAAAATTTTCTGGACATTTTACACTGATCTTTTCTCTCCTCTGATCGTATTCTACCATGTGCAGAACTATACATATGTCATAATTTCTTATGAGATTGTAAGATCTTTTAGGAACTGAATGATTTTTCATTTATAAGTCTTCAGCATCTTCCGCAGTGTTTTGCACATAGCAATCACTTAATGCATAAATACTTAAATTACAAGAGGGTTATGAGAGTATAAAACTTTCAGTGTAATTGAACTTATGCAATTATAATTTCCTTTGCCAAGGCTTCCTGGATTCTCCCCTCCTCAAATTTTTTGTGCTTTTTCACTCCTCAAATATTCCTAGAGCTGGTTTGATTACTTTTTGTACCTCTTTGCTCTCTTATTTTTTATGTCATAATTTTCCAACAGAATTTAAGCTTCTTCCAGATATAAATAACTTAACTTTCATCATTTTACTTCATTAATCAGTTTATTGTCTTATGCATAATAAGCCTTCAATAAATGATTCATGAATTGAATTTATGGAATCAGATAAAAAGGAAACTCATACTAACAGTTTCAACAGACTACAAAGAAATTACTGCCACAGAAAGAAATAATACACCAGAACTTATTAGATTATGAACATTAGATGTTAGAATCCTAGTGTTATCTCAATGGAATTGATACAATGCTTATTGGTTCACATATTACAGCAAATCCTTACAAGGTGTTAAGTCACTAATTTTGATAGAAACAATGCTTACATTAACACCTTTGAGAGTTCACACATTAGCTCACACATTAGTTCACATGTTTGGGAGATTTCAGGGTTCGGTATGAGATATCCAAATTCACACGTCCTATAATCCCACTCTCAGAGGAGGAGTCAACCTTTGAGTTTACACCTCTAAAAGAACATAAAAACAGCTGAGCTCAGTCAGAGAGTTCAGTTGAAAAGATTGAGAGGGGAATGTCAGTTGGAGATTGAGAAGCCACAAATAGGAGTTGAGCTAGAGGCAGAAGCTGGAAGAGCTAAAAGACAAGCTGCAAGAGCTCTTGGAACCAAGGAGGGAGAGAAGCCTCTAAGAAAGCTAACCGGGTCCCAGGAAAGAGACAAGACTTGGAAGGAGAAAATAAACGTATGGATTTTAACAGCTGGCTGCATTTGAGGTGATTATTACTCTGAACTGAAACTAAGGCTGCCTCCAGAAAACCTCCCCAAGAAACCTGCTCCCACAGAGCATATTTTAGAAAAAGAAAAGAACACCACCACATTTTGGTGCCTGAATAGGGTGCCAAAGTAAGCTTTGAAATACTGCAATAGTCTCAACAATTTTTCATCTCAGGGAATCCAATGATTCCTGCTGGTTTTCAAGTCCTTGAAACAATCTCATCTTGTGTTAGGTAATCCAACAATTCCTGAAGATTTCAACAGTCTCACTGTCAGCTATGCTCTTTCAGTGTCAGATGTTGCTTAAATCTTCTCCTTTGTTTTGAGGTTTTTCTCTTTTTCTGTTTGTCTCTGATGGACAAGGCCATTGTTTCAAGGTTTTTCTCCTTTTCTGTCTCTCTCCAGATGCTCATTACCACCCATTTGTTTTCTTCCCTGGACTTCTAGAGAAACTCGTGGATGTTTTCAGTGTAGAAAAATTGGACATTTGAGAGCTCATTGTAGATACAGAGATAGAGTGAGAGGACAGGGTGAGAGAATAAAACCCCAAACCCCATGTCCAAAATGTAACCGAGGCTTTCACTGGGCCTCTGAATGTAGATTGACCCAGGGAAATGAAAGGCGGGGCCCAGCTTCAGGGCCCCAGGTGGGGCAAGATGGCAGCCGAGGTTACACCCAGAGAGTCTTTAGAAAGTGAGGACTCTGATGTGATCAATCAGCCTAAAAGTAATCACTTAGCAGGAAGAGATTACAATTGGGGAGAATACAGATTTTTTTAACCCAATAGGACAGTGTCCAGTGCAAGCAGCTCCAATGTAATTGCCAGATGATGATGAGAAATTCCCCCCCCCCCAAAATGAGAAATTCCCTTCTATTCTGGGAGAGAGGGTTTGCTTGTGTTCCTACAGAAAGAAGGAAACAGAGGAAGAAGGAATCAGATGGGTGCCAACAAGCCATATTCGCCATGTCCATTAGAGAGAAAGACAGAAAAGGAGAAAAACCTCAAAACAAAGGAGAAGATTTAAGAAACATCTGACACTGAAAGAGCATGGCTGACAATGAGGCTCTTAAAAGAACTTTAAAAAACCTTCAGGAATCATTGGATTCCCTAACACAAGATGAGACTGTTTCAAGGACCTGAAAACCAGCAGGAATCATTGAATTCCCCGAGATGAAAAATTGTTGATGAGACTATTGCAGTACTTCAGAGCTTATAGGAATTATTGGATTCCTGGCACATGAGCTAATGGACAATGGATTCCTTTTGGACTATTTCTAGGACTTATGGACATGTGTAAATTCTCATGTTGATTCATGTTATTTCTTATATTACTACTAGCCTGTGTTATATTGCTATGTAATTATGTGTAATGCCTCCCATATTGATGGATTTATGTATACCTGTTTCAAGTGAGCCCCTTTAGAAACCTACTAATCTGATTTGATTTCCCATTTCCTTTGGTGTTTTCATCTCCCTTCCTGAGATGTCAGGGTGGGTGTGACCACCTTCTTTTTATGGTGTTTTCACCCCTTTTTGGGGCAGTCACGGAAGGCGTGATCACATTCTTTTGGGGGTTCTCACCTCCTTGAGAAGTCAGGGAAGTCATGACTACCTTATGTTCTAAATCAAAAGAAAGCAGGAGATGTTGGAATCCTTACAAAGTGTTGTCATTAGAATTGATAGAGACAATAATTATCTAATTTAGCACAATTCAGTATAATTGATCTGATCCTACAAGGAGATGTTATGGGCCAGAACTTGAAACGAGGTGAATTGAGGAATTGAGGAGACAATGTTTAAATCTAGTTTAGAACTGATTTAATCCTACAGCAAATAATGGTTTCCCAGTGATATAATGATTGGTGTTACTCAGTGTACAATATATAAGCAAGAAGCTCTCAGGGCCAGACACAGAAGCCCATTCTCAGAGGCGGAGACAGATTCATTCCATATTCCATCTTTGTGCTGCCTGGAGACATTCGGAGGGAGCTAGGGGCTCAAGACTTTGAAGGATACAATAAAGGACTGGATTTTAACTCCTGGCTGTGTTTGAAGTGATTATTAATTTGAACTGAAACTAAGGCTGCCTCCAGAAACTTCCCCAAGAAACCTGCTCTCACAGAGAACCATCATATATATTATAAAAAAGAAGAGAATACCACAATTATTCCTGCCTTGGCAAATGAAGTCATGCGTCAAGAGATTGAGCCTTCCTGTGCTTCTGTTTTCTCATCTACAAAAATGGGCATAATGATGCTGTCTACTCTTTCTCAAAGAAGTATGAATAAAGATAAGAAGAGATTATGTATTTGAAAATGCTTTGAAGAAAACACAGAGCTAATAGTTTTCACTGGTTGTGTAAAATGTTTTATAAATATTTTTTCTATAACAAATTTCACTTATAACATGAATAATCTGTGATATAGTCAATAACATTTGCAATTCCATTAAATTCAATATCCACTTACTAAATGGCTACTAGCCTCACATTTCACTAGGTACTAGAGATAAGCTAAGACATAAATCAAAAAAGTCTCTACCCATAAGACAATTATATGTCTTATATATTATTATATGTGGGGGAAGCAATATGTAAATGGTGAACAAACATATATAAAAAATTAAATGACATGCAGATTATAATTTTTGGCAAGTTGTTATTTAGTAATTATTTTAGTCATTTCTGACTATGATTTGTTTTTGTCAGTTTTCTTGGCAAAAATACTGGAATTATCTTTACTATTTCCTTTTTCAGCTTAGTTTACAGATGAGAAAACTGAGACAAACAGACTTAAGTGGCTTGAGCAGGGTTACACAACTAGGAAATGTCTAAGACCAGATTTGAAATCACAGACATGAGTCTTTTTGACTGTAGGCCCAGCAGTCTATCTATCATGCCAACTGGCTTTCTATGCTCTTTAACCTAGTATCACCTAATTTTAAATTGTATACTAACCTCTGTATGCAAGTTTTCTGGTGAAATGATTTTGGTGAAAATGATTGCGGGTGCTCCAGTTATTCGGACAGTAAAATCAGTCAAAATTGGAGTTAAAATTGCTCTCCTTTCCTGATGTCTCTGTATACTGAAATGAAAGTAAGTATAATTAATGTCCATAACACTTTTATGCAGTTAATTTTCATTAAAGCTAAACAAACAATTAATACTATATTTATTTACACACATGCACATATATAGTCATTGTTGTAAAATCAATCCTTCCTTGTTGTGGTAGAACAGATATACTTCCATATTTTAGACAGAGAAACAAATATAATTGGACTTCATAGAGTTGAGTGACTTGCTGAATCACAGAACTGATAAGTGTGGGAACCAGAATTTGAACATGGGTTTTCTAATTGCAAATCTCCTATCCCTTTATTATACTGCTTATAAGAAAATCCACTTTAATATATGAATTCAACATACCCTTTATTATAAAGCAAACAATTAATTACATAAAATAATATAATTTTAATAATAAAAAATTATTATGCTAATAAAATAAACAGTCATACAGTTTAAAATTAAAACATGGTAAAAAAAAAATAAACCATAGTAAGAGGGTGGAGTCATGATGATGGGGTAGAGACTAAGCTATCTCAGATTTCTCTTCAAACAACTATAAAATATTCCCTCGAACCTAATTCCAGAGAGGCAAAACCAACAAAAGGTCAGCTGAAACAACTACAACTTAGAAAGTTGGCAAGAAAGGTCTATCTCCATCAGGGGTGCTCAAGCTTGGAGACTGCAGTCTCAGTCCACAGCACAGGCTTAACTGGGAGCCTTGGAGATAGCTGCACCAGCAATAGTTGTTTGGGAGCTCTCAGATCCTAGGTGGTGTGGGGAGCTGGATAACTGGTTGAAAGGAGATTACAGGGGACTCTTTGCTGACATTGGTTTCAGGATACTGCAGCATTATTCATACATAATTCTGGGTGTTAGTCCCAGTGCCAAAAAGAACAATAGCACTCGTGGCCCCCAAGGAAGCAGGGATCCTGATTGTGGTTTCAGGGTGAATATCAGTGCTTGAAATTGCTCAGGGAGAGAGCAGAAATCATGATCTCAGTGCTAAGATAGAGGGAAGGTAATTATAGAGGCCAGAGAGCAGGGTACTTGGTCAGAGACTTAAGGAAAGAAGGAATACCAGTACTAGTAGGTACAGGGGAGCATGGCTTCTTCCTGGGTAAAGATGAGAGCACAGGCTGGGACAGCAACAGCCTTACCTACTTAGATCATATCAGTTTGGAAGCACCGAAAGCCTACAGAACTAGGTCTAAAAAACAGCAGCAACCAAGACCAGAAGTCTATCCCTCTATTCTAGAAGCAGGGTCCAACTTTATTATAAAGTTAAAAGTCAAAAAAAAAAAAAAAGTTAGAAAAACTGAACAAACAATAAAAAAATAAATAAATAAAAGAAACTGATTACAGAAAATTATAATGGTGATAGAGAGGACCAAGACATGAAGTCAAACAGCTACATGCAAAGTTTCAAAGAAAATTGTGAATTATAAATGCGCACTCAATCCCCTTCCCCAAAAATTCCCGGAAGAGCTCAAAAAGGATTTTAAAAAATCAATTAAGAGATACAGAGGGAGAGCAGGACCAGGAGATCCTTATATACTTCAACAATACTATATGATGATCAATTCTGATGGACGTGGCCATCTCCAGCAATGAGATAAACCGAATCAGTTCCAATAGAGCAATAATGAATTGAACCAGCTACACCCAGCAAAAGAACTCTGGGAGATGACTATGAACTACTACATAGAATTCCCAATCCCTATATTTTTGTCCATCTGCATTTTGGATTTCCTTCACAGGTTAATTGTATACTATTTCAAAGTCCGATTCTTTTTGTACAGCAAAATAACTGTTAGGACATGTATACATATATTGTATTTAACTTATACCTTAACATATTTAACATATATTGGTCAGCCTGCCATGGGCGGGGGAAGGGGGAAGACGAAGGGGGGAAAAATTGGAACAAAAAGTTTGGCAATTGTCAATGCTGTAAAATTATCCATGCATATAACTTGTAAATAAAAAGCTATAATAAAAAAATTAATTAAAAAAAAGAGATACAGAAGGAAAATCTGGAAAGGAACTGAGAGTGATATAAGAAAATTATGAAAATAGAGTCAACTTGGTAAAAAGGCGCATGGGCACACACACACACATACACATACACATACACACATGTTGCAATCTTTACAAAGTGTTAAGACATTGGAATTGATAAAGACAATAGTTATCTGATTTGGCATGGTTCAGTGTGATTGATTTGATCTTAGAAAGAGATATTTTGGGCCAGAACTTGAAACAAGGTACTAAGTGGAACTGATAGAACAATGCTTGTGTTCACACCTTTAGAGAGCTCATAAATATCTAAGTACTCAATGGAGTTCACACGTTTGGGAGAGTTCAGGGTTAGGGTTTTGCACTCTGGGAGATAACCCAGAATCCCTCTCCCTCCAGAAGGTGGAGTTAACTTTTGGGAGATCACATAAATAGAGGGAGGTCTTGGAACCTGAGTCAGTTTTTCTTGTGGGACTTAGGAGACAGAGCACTCTGGAAGAAAGCCTACAAGCCCTATCTTCGAGGCAAGAGAGATTCATTGCATCTTCTACCTTGGTGCTGGCTGGAGGCTGAAGAAAGCAGAGGCAGAAGCCAAGGACAAAGCTGCAAAAGCTCAAGCAGAGAGATAGGTCTCTGGGCTAAACGGGTTAATTTGGAAGGAGAAATAAATGTTTGCATTTTTACCAGCTAGCTGCATTTTGGAGTAATTATTGATTGTAACTGAAACTAAGGCTGCCTCCAGAAAACCTACACACACACACACACACACACACACACACTCACACTTACTCTCTCTCTCTTTCTCTGCCTTAAAAACAGAATTAGTTGGGACAGCTAGGCTAGGGCACCAGCCTTAAAGTCAGGAGGACCCAAGTTTAAATCTGGTCTCAGACACTTAATACTTCCTAGCTGTGTGATCCTGGACAAGTTACTTAACCCCAATTGCCTCAACAAAAGAAAACAAAACCAAAACAAAATAAAACAGAATTAGTCAAATGGTAAAGGAGGCATAAATCTATTGAAGAGAACTCCTTAAAAAGCAGGTGGTCAAATGGAAAAAGAGGTACAAAGATTTACTGAAATATTTCCTTAAAAATTGGGTGGAGGGTTTGGATATTCTGTAGGTAGAACATCTAACATCATGCTCAAAACCTCATTATTTTTCCTTCTAAACCGATTCCTTTTTCTACTGAGTGCATCATCATTCTTCTAGTCACCCTTCACTCTCAACCATGATATCATCAATGATTCCTTGCCCTATTCACATATCCAGTCATCACTTCTACCTTTGCATATCTCACGCTTTTCTTCTTGTATCTATTCACAAACCAGTATTCTGGTTCATGTCCAAATTATTGCTTGCCTAACTATTGCAATAGCTTTCTAATTAGTGTTTATGCTTCAAATCTCTCCCAATTCAGCCTTCACTTATCTAAAAACCTGATTTTCCTAAGCATTGGTCTAATCACGTCACTCTCCTACTCAATATACTCCAATATCTTTCTGTTACCTCCAAGGATAAAGTTATGATCTGCTCCTTTCCAACTTTTCAGTCTTCTGAGACTTTTCTGTCCTCTGTATTGTTTATGATCCAGCTACATTTGTCTTCGTGACATTAGTTGCAGGTGACATTTCATCTTTTTCACCCCCAACTCTTAACGAACCTGTATTCCTTCAAGACTACTTAAATGCAATATTCTGTAGGAGGGATTTCTTGGTCCCCTGAGTTACTAGTCTTCTTTTCTGAGACAATCTTCCAATTACACTGTATATATCTTGTATGTTTATTTATATGATATCTCCCATATTGGAATGTAAGCTCCCTATAGCAGAGACTGTTTTCACATTTTTTTCCCCTGTAATCCTAATGGTTAGCACAGCATCTATCACATAATAAGAATTTAACAAAACATTTGATGAATGACTTACTGTCTAAATAAGTACTACATTTATAAGGGACTTTCATTCTCACTTGTGATAATTACCATTATCGTATATATCATTATTGCAGGGAAACTGAAGGACTGACTGATGGATGTGCCACAGATATATTGCCCTGAAATGCAGGGCATTTGACAAAAATATTTTGTAATATTTCAATGAAAAGATAGACAGATGTTGACTAAATGACTGTGAAGGTGACTCAAATTGGCTGAATAATAGAACTCAAATTGTACATCTTAAAAGATGAATGCTAATTAAGGAGTGTCCCAAATGGAGTGCCATACAGTTCTAGTCATGCTGATGCTTTGTTCAGCATTTTGATTGATTACTCGGTTGAGCCCAATAAACTTATCAAATCTGTGGATGACATAAAGTTGAAAGGGAGAGTTAATATCCTGAATGACAGAACCAGAATACAAAAAGTTTGTGACAATCAAGAAAAGACAGGTTGCATATTTACGGTACTTTTGGATCCCAAGATCAAGTACTAAAGTGACTAACATTTTTAAATGTATGTCTAAAAAGAATGAGTGATCAAAAGAATCTTTCACATTTCACACAAACATAAATTCTCCTTTGCACTTTGTGTATAATCCTTCTAAATTCAGAATTTTGATGTTTTATAATTCAGAAAATTAAAAAATACATTTTATGTATTTTAAAATAACATATTTGATTTTCTAAATTGTAACACATCTGTAATCTTTACTTTGATCTCCCATATTTTCAAGGGTTGTCCATGTGTGTAAATAACAAAATTATAGTAGTCCACTTGCTAGTAAAATAAATAAAAATAACATAGATCTTAGATCGCACAACTGTTTCACATTCTGAGCAGAAATTATATTTGCTCTGAATGCAACTTAATATTTGCATTTAATGAATAAAAAATTACAATAGCAATAACTAATTTGTTTAATGTTTTTAGGATTTGTAAAATACTTTTTTTCTTTTCTTATTTCACTAATGTTTTTAAATTTCTTTTTATTATTGTAATAGTATTTTATTTTTCCAATTACATATAAAGATAATTTAACATCCATTTTTGTAAGACTTTGAGTTCCAATTTTTTTGTCTCTGCCCTATCGTTACCTCCTCAAGACAGCAAGTAATTCGATATAGGTTATACATGTACTATCATTTGAAACATATTTCCATATTAGTCAGGTGGAGAAAAGCTACAAGAAAAAAAAAAGCAAACCACAAAAAGTGAAAATAGTTTAAAACATATATTATTTTATTTTATTCTCACAACAACCTTATGAAATGAATCCTTTTATTATTCCCATTTTATGGATGAGGAAACAGAAGTTGAGAGAAATTGTTAACTGACTTTCTCAGGTTCACAAAGCCAGTGTCTGTGGGCAGTTTAATAAACATCATTAAATAATTAGTCTCTCCACAAAAAGCTCAATATGAATGTTTTAGAAATGTTTTAGAAATCATTTAATGGTTTTTAAGCCAGAACAGCTTATGAATACAATTTTTATGAGATATAGAGGGAATCTGCAATCTCAATAATAGCAAAGATGTCCATACGAATGAATTTCTAGCTCCTTTAAGTAACTTTTGATGATGAGAAATACTGATTTTAGGCACAAAAATGTCACTGGAACAGCACTCTAGCAAAAGTACTGTTCTTTAAATCTCTCTCTTATCCTAGATATTCCTGATTTTCTTTCTATCACACCCGAGCATACACACAAACAGCAATGGGGTTAGTTCACAGACAATTTGAGCATTGAAAGGGACCTTAGCAGTCATCTTGTCTAACATGTATTAAAAAAAATAATACCTATCACAACACATGACACAGTAAGGTAGTCTTAAAGACTTTCAAGGAAGGAGAACCCTATACTACTTTTGGAAAGCTCTAATTGTTAGGAAGTTTTTCCTTTTTTCTGACATAGGTCTAAATTTGCCTCTGTAATTTCCAACTATTGTAATCCTCAGGACAAATAGAACAAATCTAAATTCTGCTCTATCAGAAGGTCTTTCAAATATTTAAAGATGGTTATCATGTTCTTCTAGTACTCTCTTCTCCAAGTCAAACATGCCTAGTTCTTTCAATGGATCAGGTTTTTTTGTTCATTTCTGGGAGTCGTGGTTTAAGGTGGCCATTAATAAGCAGCAGAATATCCAGAGGTCGACAGTTAGGATGATAAAGAACCTTGAGGCTATGTCCTGTTTTTCACCAGCCTACTTTCTCATTTTTCTAGTAGTTCATCTAAAATAAGGCCTTTTTCCTGCAATTTGTAATCAAATGCTAGACTTATTTGTGTTTAGGTTATATTTATCACGTTTAATGATACTGATGTATATTTGTAGTTTTAAATGAGTACAAGATAATTTGGTCCACTATCTTCTTATTTATTACCCCTTTTGATATTCATGATCTCTGATTCTTTTAAATAAATTTGTTATAATTGATTAATTTCATAAGGTATTCCTTTGAAGATTTGTTTAGAATAGCAAGTTACTAAATGTAAAGAACATCATCATTTTATTACATTAGTGTTGCTTAGTGATAAACTAATTTTCTAATTGTTTAGACTATCTTTTATTTTATGTCTGAATTGTCTTGATGGTTTAATTTTCAGATATTTAAAGCATTTTGTAATTTTTAAAGGAATTTCTTTTTTTCTAGATTTTTTTTAAGTAATGTATTTGACATTAATTAAATACTAAGCATAGAGTATTAGACTTGGAGCTAAGTAGACTCCTAATCTAGTTTTCTCAACAAGAATGCTCAAAAATTCTCAATCCTGCTCAAAATGCATTATACTTCTCTCTTTATTTAAGTTGAACTTTGTAAGATGTATTGGATAGAAATAAATTTGTAAGATGTATTGAGTACAAAACAGAACTAATGCAGACAAATTAGAAGGGAAGCAATAAATTGGGAAAACATTTTTACAGTCAAAGGTTCTGATAAAGGCCTCATTTCCAAAATATATAGAGAACTGACTCCAATCTCCAATTGATAAATGGTCAAAGGATATGAACAGACAATTCTCAGACAAAGAAATTGAAACTATTTCTAGCCATATGAAAAGATGCTCCAAGTCATTATTAATCAGAGAAATGCAAATAAAGACAACTCTGAGATATCACTGCACACCTGTCAGATTGGCTAGAATGACAGGGAAAGATAATGTGGAATGTTGAAGGGAATGTGGGAAAACTGGGACACTGATACATTGTTGGTGGAATTATGAAACATCCAACCATTCTGGAGAGCAATTTGGAACTGCTCAAAAAGTTATCAAACTGTGCATACCTTTTGATTCAGCAGTATTTCTCCTGGACTTATATCCCAAAGAGATCTTAAAGGAGGGAAAGGGACCTGTATGTGCCAAAATGTTTGTGGCAGGACTTTTTGTAGTGGCCAGAAACTGGAAACTGAGTGAATGCCCATCAGTTGGAGAATGGCTGAATAAATTGTGGTATATGAATATTATGGAATATTATCATTCTGTAAGAAATGACCATCAGGATGAATACAGAGGCTTGGAGAGACTTACATGAACTGATGCTGAGTGAAATGAGCAGGGCCAGGAGATCATTATATACTTCAACAACAATACTATATGATGATCAATTCTGATGAACGTGGCCATCTTCAACAATGAGATGAACCAAATCAGTTCCAATAGAGCAGTAATGAATTGAACCAGCTTCACCCAGCAAAAGAACTCTGGGAGATGACTAGGAACCACTACATAGAATTCCCAATCCCTCTATTTTCGTCTGCCTGCCTTTTTTATTTCTTTCACAGGCTAATTATACACTATTTCAAAGTCCGATTCTTTTTGTACAACAAAATAACTGTTTGGACATGTATACATATATTGTGTTTAATTTATACTTTAAGATATTTAACATGTATTGGTCAACCTGCCATCTGGGAGAGGGAGTGGGGGAAAGGAGGGGAAAAGTTGGATAAAAAGGTTTTGCAGCTGTCAATGCTGAAAAATTCCCCATGCATATATCTTGTAAATAAAAAGCTATAAAAAGAGGATGTATTGAGTACAAAAAATTTTATCTTTTAGAAAAAGCAAATCATATTCTTATTTTTCCCTTATTTTCTCATTGCTGATATGTTTTCCTGGTTAATTCTGATTGGAGTTCTCTTGTTAAGTGAAATTTTTCCAGATGTTTACAATATTTCCTTTTTTTTTTTTTTCCTGAAAGGGCTGGATTTTGACAATCACATAACTTAATGACTTGTATATAGGCTTCCTTTGTGTTAGGGTCTCAGGGATTCTACCAATCAATACTTTGTCTTCTGATTCCAAAATTACTGGGTAATTTTATGATTTTTTTATGATTTTTAAAGAAATATGGCATTCATAATACTTTTTTTTTCCTGGGAAGTTAATGATTTTCAAATTCACAATCTGGACTTTGTTTTCCAGATGAACTATTTTTGACTAGAGATATTTCATTAGTACTTCCAGTTTTGCGAACTTTGCTCTTTGTTCAAATAATTCACATTGAATAATTGAATTTTTGAGTTCCAATTCCTCCATTCTTTTTCTTTTATCCTTCTTCACTGCTTTGAACATTTTGCAGCTGTCAATTATTATTAGAAGCTTAAAATGAATGCTTTATTTCCTCCTTGTTCTTAAAGCCTTCTAAATATTCTAGGGTGCCTTTCTGGCCAATCCATTCTCTTTTATGGGATTCTAGTTATAATTATTACTGATTTATCTTATTCTAGAGTTTTAGCCCCAAATACTCTAATCCCCATAGTATTATTTTCAACATATTTTAATTTTTTGGGGTGTGTGTGTGTGTGATTTATTAATTCCTTGACCTCATCACTCCTTCCTTCATTCTTCCCCCAAATCTGAAACCTAATTAGTAAATTCTTTTCTTTTTTAAAGTTATTAGAAGTTTTTTTAAAATTACCTTTCTGGTTGTTTTAAAATGTTGAGTTTATATATAACTTCCCATTTAGAGTTCTTACTCAGTCTGTTCCTTTCTCTTCCAGATAGCAATAAACAGTTCTCAATGTGGAGCTTCTTCCCTCATTTAAGATAGATTATCTTGATTATATCATTGGGCTGGGTAAAGTTTTAAAATTCTGCTTGCTGTGGGATGGAAGAGTATGGTTGAATCACTGGTCATGGGGAAACTCCTGAGGGCAGCAATAGACATTAGAATGGCAGTCCTTTATAGAGCATTGCCAGCCTCCTTCACACTAATAGTGCTCTCTGTTTCTATGATCATAGTCAATACTATATGGAACCTGGAGGCCAGGACTCATATTGAAGAGAACACCAAGAACAAAGTGGAGAATGCAGTGAGGAACAAGCAATTACATTACGGAGAGTTTGTCCTCTTATAGATCGTTGTTTATATTGATTATTTAATGCATTTTTTTCCCCTTTACAATGTTAAGGAATAATTGGATACAGTTTTTTTACTTTTAGAATATTTTTCAAAGAATGTTTTATAGATTCAGATAACAATGAAAAGTAAACATAGCAAAATGGTTGACAAACAACTAAATATGCTTTGAAAATTATTTTTAAAATGTGAGTGATGGACTGAATACTATGATAAAAAAATTCAATAAAACTTCATAAATGGGGAGGAGTAGGGTAGTGATCTAATCTCATAAAGAAAATCTGAATAAGAGAATATTTTGAAAAAACTATTTGTGCAATCAATAAAATGGTTCAATATTTATCTTCTATAGGTTGAATAAATACTGTATAATAAATAATGTATAGGTTGAATAAATACAGCATAATAATAAAGTAATTATACCTTCCATATGTTGGACAATACTTTTTTATGCATAAATAATGTATTATTTATCCAACTTATAGAAGATATAATTTCTTTATTATTATACTGAGACATTTCATTCAATGAATTTTTTGAAGAAACATCTTCCTAATTTCCCTTCTCCCATTCACCCCCCATCAATCACTCCCAAGCTTCTCAGGAACATAGATTAGGAACAACTAAATTAGATTGTGTGTGTGTGTGTGTGTGTGTGTGTGTGTGTGTACACATACATATGGTAAGTTATTGTAAAAACTGCATATTAGATACAAAAGTAGTATAAAAAACATTCCTGAATAGAATTGAAGTTAATGAATGTCTACTATTTTCTAAAGTCTACAATAGCCAGTCATGGGAAATTATGTAATTCTTTTTGTACAACACCTCTGGGCTAAGCCAGGTAGAAAGAAGCATTCAACAAATGTTTTTTGATGATGATGAAAGACTGAGAGGCACTTAACATTTGTCTCAAATAATAATGAAATAATTATACATGCTAACAGAAACTATTCTGCTAAGCCATGGGCAGAGCTGATCACAAACAGGAAAAAAAAGAACATGTTCACATTTATATTACTACATCTCTTCTCCTGCTACTAAGTACAATGGTACAGGTGTACACCACATGAGTTCATGAAAATGCATGACTGTGAAGGGTGTGATTATCTTTCTGTGTCCTTAGTATATTCACTTTAAGGCTCGTTTGGCCATCTGTTATATATTTAGCCACAGCTCTTCTGGAGACATTAAAATAGTTAAAGAACTACATTTAAGAAACCATATGTTAAGAAAGGCCAGAAGTAAAAATAAAGGTAACAGTTTATGATGTATAGTCACCAAAAACTAAGAACCAAGAATTCTTCCTGGTATGAAAGATAAATAAATTACTATTCAAAAACACATTTATTCCAAATAGTTATTTGTAGAAATTCTACAATAAGTCTACAATTCTACAATAAATCAATTACTTATTGGGTTATATCTCTAAGATTCTAACTAATAAGATAGTTAAGTTAGATAAGCAAAGATTAATTGGGGGAACACTGGGAAGAGAAAATGAGTATCAGATGTTTAGTCAGAGGACCTGTTTTCCAGTTCAAGTTTTGCTACTCATACTATTTTTGTGATCTTAAACTGGATTAGGTGAACTTTAATGTATCTACCAATTCTAAATCTATCATTCTATGACCTAAGAAATACTTTTACATTTTGACATTGATCTTTTTTAAGACATACAAATTCTTTAAAAATCAAGTCATGTCTTTGGATTTAACCCAGATAACCAACTACATTTTAATATGATATTCCCAAAGTAGAGAGAAACTAAAATTACCAGGAAGGAGAGAAAACAAAGATAAAAGAAAAAAAAAAAAAAAAAAAAGGAAAGCAAAAACAGGATATAATAGGTGGTCAGAGAAGTAACCAAAACAAACCAACACTATAATAATTCTTGGAAAATAAGGTAATAGCATCTCCCAATGTACTTAAGGAAAACAGAATTTTCCTTTCATATGAAGCCTCCAAAGAATTGACCATGAACATAGAATTAATTTAAAAACATATCTATATTATCCTTTGAATTATATGATACAACATGAGCAACAACTTTTAATGTATACTTCTCTAGATAGTATAGCCAAGTAATATTTCAGCACAAATTTACGTAGGCATAATGAAATCATCATATAATTGAACATTCTCACTCTTTAGAAAAAAAAATAAATGAGAGAATTGTTGGCTAATATTCTTGCAACAGAAAGCAGAGCCTACTAAATCAGTAGCAACACTTTTTACAACATTCAAAAGGTATGCTTATTGGCATACCTACATTCAAATAGTGACCTAGCCCAGTTTTGCTGAACTTGTGAGGCCCAATGGGATCATGACTCAGAGTCTGTGTATAGTCCAGGTACTATTATAACTGATACATTTTAATGTTAAACATATATAGAGCTCCTGCACTGACTTGAACCTGAGCTCCAATTTCTGAAAGAAAATGCACAAAGACCTCTCTCTAAATGACCTTATATAAAAGGAAAAGATTACCTCAATATAATTTTAAAGAGCTCTAACTTATTATAGCCTATTTTCAATACTTATTTTAAAAAGTGTGAGGTTATCTAGTGCATTTAAATTTAAATCACTAGAGAAGGTTTTAGGACTTAACTAAATAAAAAACCAGAGATTTTTTAAGTTCTGTAGAAAAAAGCCTTCCCAAATTAGAATGATTCCTGCATTTTAAACTCTATTTTCAAGGCCTTTTAAGGTCCTTTGATCAATAATTCATCTATTTTAGAGGGATATCTGACTTGTTCTAGAGAGATGCACCTCATTAAACAGGCAGGGCTCACCATAGTTGTACTGGGGGCACTCAATTTATCTGTTGATTTATTCATTCCTAATTAAGCATTTTCTCTCTCCTTTATTCCCATGGAAAAATTAAAATAAAAATACCTTCCCTGCAACAAAAACACAGTCAAACTTTAATTACTTTATAGCAACCAACCACTGTTATTATAAAATTTGACATTTAATTCCTATTTAACAGTCTTGTTAATCCAGATTAGAATAAGATACTAATCAATTATTTCTACTTTTCTCTTTCTAAATCCATACACACACACACACACACACACACACACACACACACACACATTCATGGAAGGCTGTCATAAAAATATATGTGGAATATGAAATATCCTAAGGAATTTTAAAAAGAGATATATGACATTTTCAAGGTCTAGCCTAGCAAGAGAGAATGAATTATACATCCATGAAAACAAACAAAACCATATAGAAGCTTATTTAACTTGTTTTTTAAATGTAATGTTAATATGTAAAAGATGATTCTTTAGGCCTGGTTTTACAGTCCAACTATACTTATGCCTCAGAGGAGTACATTGCAATTTGTAAAACCAAATGAAGGGGTACTGGATAGAAACTAGCTGTGGATTCAGGTAGACAGTAGTTCAAATCACACCTCAGACATTCAGTAGCTGTGTGAACCGATTATGGTTCTCCTCACCTGATTACCGTTTGGCTCAGGGTTAAGTATAAATAATAATTGTTGCTGTTTGTCCAGGGTCTCCTGGACTCTGTCTCCTGTCTTCTGACCTGTACCTGCCCACTTGACCAGATGGCTCTGGCACACACTCCCTCCCTCTAACTCCCTTGGGCATCATGACCTTATCTCCCAGAGGTCACAGTCCTCTTTGAGAATGAAGGACAAACTGATCATCAGCCAAGTCATCTTCATTTCCTTCCTCTGTAAAATGAGAGGCCTAGACTCAAATGGCCATTGAAGTTCCTTCCAGACCTAAATTTATAATCCTAAAAGTTTGCTTTATTTAAGAAACAAATATGACTTTTTTTTCCACTGTATTTTTCTTGCTTTTTTTTTTTTAAACAATATGGCTAATGTAACAATGTCTTATATGACTTCACATGTATAATTTAGAACAGATAGCTTGTTTTTTGCAATGAATAGAAGAGAAGCTGCAAAAAGAGAATTTGGAACTCAAATTTTTTTTAAAAGAATGTTACAATAAAGTATCCTTTAAAAAAATAACATTTGGTAATTGTCACGTGGGCTTCATTTTATAAAATCAAAATTGTGATTAGTGATGTAAGAACCAAATTACTAGAGGATATTCAGAAAATATACATTGAAACCCATTATTAGATTAGATTGGATAAACTTTGTCAAAAGTTTTAAATAGATATTATGCTTTTCTAGATAGAAACAAAATTATTTTTCTTTATGGGATCTGCATTATGGTATAACAGAAAGAGCATTAAATTTGGAACCACTACATTTTTTGCTTCTGTAGCCTAAGACAACTACCGAAATTTCTGGCCCTTAATTTTCTCAATTGCAATGTGAGGAGACTGGATTAGATGATCTCTGTTTACTTCCAGTTCTAAACATATTATCCTACAGTTTTCTTTCATAGCTTTATTTTGTGAATTGTACAATTAAGAATAATAGCAAATATTATAGGAAATAGTAGTTTTAATAAATATCCACTAAAAGGCCTTATAACTGACTTAACAGATCCATAAGAGGCAGCAGAGTATATAGAAAACAAGCATAGAAACTGGAAAGAAGAATTTAGATTAGCTTCCAGCCCTGACACATACTAGCTACCTGACTCTAGTTAAGCCACTGAATCTCTCATTCTAGGCAATTCTCTCAAGCTATGTTTCGGAGATGCCAACTTGCATTGAGAGACAGAAATTCTTCACTTAGTGAAGTCCAATTCTTATCCGGTCTATCTATATAATCAGTTATAAAATCTTTTACTAGATAACAAGCCAAAAAAAATTAATACAGTGGCTACTTCTCACATGATTCTAGTTTCTTACCGCACTGTCTTGAGGGATATCTTATCTGTTTCTCAGGGGAACCTCAAAGATTTTTTTTCTCACCTCACTGTCTTGAGACAGGATATATGCTTTGTAATCTGTTCTCAGGGGAATTTCGATAAATTTTTTTTAGTTACTCATTACTTCTTTTCACTTACATTGTTATAGTTATGATGTGCCTTGTTCCTTGGTTCAACTTATTTCACTTTTAATAGTTCATATATATTTCATTATGTCTCTCTGAATTTTCCACCTTTAAATTTCTTACTACACAATAATATTCCATCACATTCTGATGCCATAGTTTGTGCAGCCTTCCACCAATCAATGAATATCAATTGTTTCCAATCTTTTATCCCTCAAAGGAAATGCCATAAATATTTTGGTTTACTGAAACTTTATTTCTTTCTTCAATTTCTTTTAAGTATATGTCCAATATTGGGCAGTTTATTTTTTATTCCTGCTTAATTCTGAATTGATATCCAGAATGATCAGACCCCTTTATAGCTCCATCAAGTGCTATTCCCATAACCCAACACTGGATTGTACAATTTTTTGTCACCTTTGCTAATCTATATGGAATAAAATAAAATCTCATAGTTTTTAAAATTTGTATTTCTTAAAGATTTGAATATTTTCAGGTGTTAGTTAATCATTTGCAAGCACTATTTTGAAAACTGGTTACATCTTTTGATCACTTATCCACTGGAAAATGGCTTTTTAGTGCTAAAGAGGTATGCTAACTCCTTATATATTCTGAAAATGAGAATTTTGTTGGCAATAACTTAAGCAAATATTTTTTATTTTCTGTTTTTCTAATAGTATTTTCACTGATTTTGGTAGTGTAAAAATCTTGATTATCTAGTTAGAATTAATAGTTTATTATTTCCTACATAATTCCTACAAACTACCCTAGTGTAAAAATCCTAATATGTAGTTAAAACTACTAATTTTATTTCCTATATAAGTTTTAATTAGGAACTACTCCCTTATCTACTATGAAAGGTATTTAATCTTATTATTTTCTATTTTTTTAAATGATGTGTTCAGGATGTGTTTAAATGTGTTGAAGATGAATACCTATTATATCCTTACTGTCCTATATAGTATAAGCTGTTGGTAAATCTGATTTTGCTATATGGCTTTCTAGGTTTTCCATCACTTCTTCTAAGAATGGAATTTTTTTTCTTCTAGTAATTTATGTTCTTGAGTTTTATCAAATGTTATACTATGGCTGTTGGTTATCTCTGTTTCTTGCTTGTATACCTGTTACTAATTTACATTTTTATTTTTAAAAGAGTACCAAGCAGTTTTTTGTGACTACTGCTGATTAAACAGTTTGATATTTGATGCTATGCCCCCTTCATTCAAACTTTATCTTATTATTTGCTTTAATATAGCAGAATTTTTCTTAAGTTCTACAAAGAAATTTATTACAGAATTTATTTTTTAAGTGAACACACTTTTCATTTTAAATGAAGACAGTTTTCTATTTTAAAGACTATTTGGAAAGGAATGGGGTGAATTAAAAGAAAAATAACACTAAATTTCATGAAGTTTACCATAGATTAAGAAAACAACATCCCCAGGTAGTTTTCATTTCTTTGTTACTTGTGGACAAGACAGTTTTATTTAGGAAAATCACATGAAAATGACAGGAATTTAAATGGCAAGATTTAAAAACCCAAGTGGTTCTGCAAACATTTGATTTAACTTGCCAAGTGAAAAGAGATAGAAGCCAAAGGAAATACTGGTTTAGGATATAAAGTCATTTGTAAATTTTGAAAAAAAAAAGATAATGGGAGATTATGAACAGTCATCACCTCATAAAGCAAAGAGAAACAAAGAATGATTAAAACTATTTAAAGAAAGCTTGTTGAGAGACTCAAGTAAAAGTCATCCCAAGGATGAAAATAAAGGACAAAAGAAACACAGAAGAGAAATAAAAATAATTGCAAAGATTTTTATTTAAAAAAAACTTTTCATAATCAAAAACAACACAGCTACTACACTTAGATGCTACTATTATAGTGTTGGATATACATAATTAAAAAAGAGAAATAATATCAAAAAAGGACAAAAATCAAAAAATCTTATGAATTAGATCAAGTTTACACAGACATCCATTCTGTAGTTGACATAATAAAAAGAACTTTGAGGGACTGATTTAGGAGGAAGCTAAAGGAGAAGATACTATAGGTACAAAAAAAATCTCAACTTATGACTCCTTCCCAAAGTTTGATAAAAGAATATTTGCAACCACCAGTCTGTAAACTTATTTCTCTCTCTCCCCCTTCCCTCTCTCTCTGTTTGTCTCCCCCTTCCCTTCCTCTCTTTCTGTCTCTCTTCTGTTCTCTTCTCTCTCACACCTTCCCCCCTCTCCCTCACACAGTATATTTCTGTCTCTGTCTCTCTGTCCTCTCTCTGGCTCTCTGTGTGTGACTTTCTCTCTGTCCCAGTCTCTCTCTCTGTGTCTTTTTCTCTGTCTCTCTCTCTTTCTCACACTCTCTCTGTCTCTTTGTCTCTATTTCTTTCTCTCTGTCTCTATCTCTGTCTCTGTGTGTCTCTCGGTCTCTCTGAATCTGTCTCTGTGTCTTTCTTTCTCTGTCTCTCTCTTTCTCACACTCTCAGTCTCTGTCTCTATCTCTTCCTTTCTCTCTGTCTCTCTGTCTGTCTCTGTCTCTGTCTGTCTCTGTCTCTCTCTCTCTCTATCTCTCTCACACACACACACACACACACTGAATTTGAGATGTCATTAAAACATCTAGTTTGAAATGTCCTGTAGACAACTGATGATGAGGAAATGAAGTCAGGGGAGAGATTAGGACTAGACAAATAGATGTGGGAATCATCTGCATAGATTAAAAAGCTAACCAGTGGAACTTGATAAGGTTATTAAGGGAGAAGAGAAGAAGAGCCTAGTTTGGAACCTTGGGAAACACTAACAGTTAAAGGCTGTGATATGGATGATGTACAAGCAAAAGAGATGCAAGAGCTGTTAGACTGGAAGGAAGAGAACCATGGCAGAGTAGGTTCCCAAAGTCCAGAGAGAATACAGTACACAGAAAGACATGGCCAACAGTCCCATACATAGCAGATGAATCAGAAAGAAAAAGACATTTAACAAAGCAATTGTTGAAGAAACATTAATTAAGGAGATCATCAGTGGCTTCTATGATTTAAAAAAAAAAAAGATGGACTGGAAGACAAAGATAGGAGAATTTTTTTTTTTAAAGGACTATGAAAACATGAGTTGATGTCATCATTCACAATTAGTCAATTCACAAGGGTAATCTCTTAATACATACTAATTTCATCAGAAACGAGAAGAATGAATTTGAAAGTATCCTTCTGTTCCCTATTGTAAATAAATAAAGCCAACACTATATAATAGATAGAATATGTGGTATGACAGTTCATCATGAAAAAATTTAGATACAGATAAATAAGGAGTAATTAACTTCTCAAAATGATGGCTATTATTTATTTAAATGGCTTTAAAACAGTATTATAGATTTAGAACTAGATAGGACCTTAGAGGTCCTACCTCCCTCATATTAAGGATGAGAAAATGGAGAATTAGAGAAATTAGATGATTTGTTAAAAGGTAAATAGTAATAAATAATTGAACCAGCAATCTGTCTCCTCTCATGTAAATGTTTTGAGAGTAAAAATGGTTATATATTTGTCTCTATTTCCCCACAGTAGGCACTTAATAAATGTATATGAATTGTAAAATTGAACCCAGTACCTCTGAGCTAAGATGCAGAATCCTTTCTCCTTCAATAGGTTGCCACTATATAACTACACTTTCTTTTTTTACTGTATTAGTTTTACTTTTTTTTTTTAAACACATATTGCTTTATGAATCATGTGTAAGAGAAAAATCTGAGCAAAAGAGACAATCCATGGAAGAGATAAGAAGAAAAAAGAAGTGAACACAGTATGTGCTTATTTACATTCAGTCTCCTTGATTCTTTTTCTAGTTGCAAATGGCATTTTCTATCCAAAGTCTATTAGGATAGTCTTGGATCACTGAACTACTGAGAAGAACTAAGCCTTTCATAGTTGATCATTGTACATTCTTGCTGTTATTGTGTACAACGTATTCCTGGCTCTGCTTGTCCATGTAAATCTTTCCAGGCCTTTCTAAAATCAGTTTCTTCATCGTTTTTTTATAGAATAATAATATTCCATTACCTTTATGTACCACAACCTGTTCAATCATTCCCCAATTGATGGGCATCTACTCCTTTTCCAATTCTTTGCTACCTCAAAAAGAACTGCTACAAACATTTTTGCACAGGTGGGCCCTTTTCCCTCCTTTATGATTTCCTTGGGACTCAGACCCAGTAGTGGCACTGCCAGGTCAAAGGGTATACACAGTTTTATTGCCCTATAGGCATAAATCCTGATTTTCTCCAGAACAGTTGGATTGTTTCACAACTTCCCCAACAATGCATTATTGTCTCAGTTTTCCCATATCCCCTCCAACATTTATCATTATCTTCTCCTATCATCTTATTCAATCTGAGAAGTGTGAGGTGGGACCTCAGAGTTGTTTAATTTTCATTTCTCTAATCAATAGTGATCTAAAGTATTTTTTCATATAACTATAAGTGGCTTTAATTTTCTCATTGGAAATTACCTGTTCATATCCTTTGACCATTTATCAATTGGGGAATGATTTGTATGCATATAACTTTGACACAGTTCTTTGTATATTTTAAAAATGAGACCTTTATCAGAAATACTGGCTATAAAGATTTTCCCCCCAGCTTTGTATTTCTCTTTTAATCTTGTTTTTGTTGGTTTTGTTTGTGCAAACCTTTCAAATTTAATATAATCAAAGATGTCCATTTTGCCTTTAATAATGTTCTCTAGTTCTTCTTTGGTCATAAATTCCTTCCTTCTCCAAAGATCTGATAAGTAAATTATTCCTTGGTTCTCCTTATTTGTTTATGGTATCATCCTTTATTCCCAAATCATGTGTCCATTTTGACCTTATTTAACGTATCCATTGTGACCTTATGGGGTGTGAGATGTAGGTCTTTGCCAAGTTTCTGACATATTATTTTCCTAGAGGCCTTGATTATTGTGTCATGTGTATCTAAACTATTCCACTGATCCACTCTATTTCTCAGCCAGTACCAAATGGTTTTTAATGACTGCTGCTTTACAAAATAGTTTTAGATTTGGTATTGCTAAGCAATCATTCTTTGTATTTTTTTTTTTTATTAAATCCCCTTGATAGTCTTGCCTTTTCTTCTTCAGGATGAATTTTGTTAATATTTTTTCTAGTTCTATAAAATAATGTTTTTGCAATTTGATTGGTATGGCACTGAACCAATTTAGGCAGATTTGTCATTTTTATTAAATTAGCTTGATCTAACCATAAACAACTGATATTTTTCCACTTGTTTAGATTTGATTTTATCTGTGTGAGAAGTTTTTTGTAATTGTGTTCATATAGTTTTTGGGTTTGTCTTGGCAGGTAGACCCCCAAGTATTTTATTTTGTCTACAGTAATTTTAAATGGAATTTCTCTTTCTATCTCTTGCTGATGGGTTTTGTCAGTAATATATAGAAATGCTGATCATTTGTGTAAGTTATTTTATATCCAGCCAATTTCCTAAAGCTGTGAATTGTTTCCAGTAGAGGTTTCTGGAAGATTTTCTAGGATTCTCTAAGTACATCATCATATCGTCTGCAAAGAATGATGGTTTTATTTCCTCGTTGACTATACTAATTCCTTTTGTTTCTTTTTCTTTTCTTATTGTTAAAGCCAACATTTCTAGTTCAATTTTTTTTTTAGATGGCAGGATGACCAGTACATGTTAAATATGTTAAAGTATAAATTAAATACAAAGTTTACATGTCCAAACTGTTATTTTGGTGTACAAAAAGAATCGGACTCTGAAATATTGTACAATTATCCTGTGAAGGAAATCCAAAATGCAGGTGGGCAAAAATATGGGGATTGGGAATTCAATGTAATGGTTCTTAGTCATCTCCCAGAGTTCTTTCCCTGTGTGTAGCTGGTTCAGTTCATTACTGCTCCATTGGAACTGATTTGGTTCATCTCCGGCCAGGTCCATCAGAATTGATCATCATATAGTATTGTTGTTGAAGTGTATAATGATCTCCTGGTCTTGCTCATTTCACTCAGCATCAGTTTGTGTAAGTCTCTCCAGGCCTTTCTGAAATCATCCTGTTGGTCATTTCTTACCGAACAATAATATTCCATTCTAGTTCAATGTTGAATAATAATGGTAATAATGGGCATCTTTGTTTTACTGCTGATCTTATTGGGAGTGTGTCCAACTTTTCTCCATTACAAATAATGCTTACTGTAGGTTTTAGATAGATATTGTTTATTATTTTAAGAAAAGTTCCCTAGAGAACCAGCCCTGAAGTCAGGAGGACCTGAGTTCAAATCAGGCCTCAGACACTTAACACTTCCTACCTGTGTGACCCTGGGCAAGGCATTTAACCCCAATTACCTCAAAAAAAAAAAAATAAAGAGTTCCCTTTATCCCTATGCTCTCTAGTGTTTTTAATAGGAATGGGTGCTATATTTTGTTAAAGATAGCTATACTTTACAAAACTCAAATGAGGGACAGTTTATTACACATTTCTGATGGTGTATTGTAACACACATCAATTACAAACTCTGTTCTCCAAACTACATTTTGGATTTTTTTTCTTCTTTGTATTCCCATTGCTGTCTGATGCCCATAGTGTGAGATACAAGAGGCACTTAATAAATGTTTGCTGAATTGACTATTCAACAAAAATTTATATTATTAAATATTATTAAAAAACTACCATAAACAAAGCAGAAAGTCTTGAAAAGAAAAAATCCCCGAGAAAGAGCTAAAAATCTGAAAGTACAGAGCTCAAAACACATTATTATAAAAATATGTGGCAAAACTATTCAAATTACACGTGGACAGCTTAAAAATAAGAAAATAGCATTAATGTTCAGTTAAAGAAGTAGGTCTTAGCTATGCTAAGGAAATCATAAGGTAGATTCCCCCAAGACACTCTAAGTACCATGTAAAACACTAAAAAGTGACTGATGATGCCTGGGAGGTACTAGTAATCTACATATGGCAGACATCAGTATAGGTTCTTCCAGTTCTCAGAACATCATTTCCACAGGTTATAAAAATAAACTCAGATCAGCAAAAATTATTGTTAAGTGAAAAAAGAAAAAATGTGAATGACCAAAAAATGAACTTTAGCATTTTATGTGTGTGTGTATGGATATATATGTATGCCTGTGTATATACATAAAGAGAAAAAGAGAGCTAGAAAGTGAGAGTGAGAAGAAGAGGGAAGTTGGGAAGTGGGCGCAAGCCAAAACAAAATAATATCATGGGGAAAGCACTGGTCTGGGAAATTGAAGGATCTGGTGTTAGTCCCAATTTTGCTATTAAAGAAACTACCCTAATAAGACAAATTACTTAGCTTTTCTAGATCTCATTTACCTTTTCTCTAAGTTAGTCTAGAACAGGGATAGGGAACATCTGGCCTGCAGACTGTATAGGGCCCACAAAATCAATTGTTCTGGTCCTACCAAGGTAATCGCAGGTGATGTTGAACTGAAAACCAGATAACAACAATCTCCCACTGTGTTTCATATTAATACTTTTGTATGGTCCATGAATGATGTTATAAATATTCAAATGGCAGAAAAAAAGGTTTCCCACCTCTTGTCTAGATGATCATTTTTAGAAAACTCGCTTCTCTTCCTCCTCATCTCACATCACTCATCTGCCTCAATACCTCCCTCTTCTCCCATCTTAAAAAGAAGCACAGAAGAGTCCTTGATCATGTTAACCAAATCGGTGATCTGATAAACTGCAATGGAGTGCTATCACTTCCAAGATATATAAATATAAATATATATATATAAATATATAAAGATAAATATAAAATCTTCTGTTTGATGCTGAAAGCCCTGTATAATTTGACTTCTTCCTACTTCCCTATCCAGTCTTCTCATACCCTATCCTCCAACACATTTTCCGCAATCCACTGACACTAGTTTGACTCTTTCTCTTCCTTGTATACTATACTACATGTACCAATCTAGGCATTTTCACTGACTGTCCCAGATGGCCAAGGGAGAATTCTGTCCTTTCCACTTTCCACCAACAAGTTTCTTTTAACGTCCTTCAAGTATCAATGAATGTCCCACATTCTATAAGATGTCTTTCCTAATCTTCATCTACCTCAGTGTCTTCCCTCTGAGATTACCTTTAATTTATTTTGTTTATTTCTTGTTTGTACAGGGTTGCTTGTATGTAGTCTTCTCCCCTATTAGGCTGTGACCTCTTTGAGAATAAGTTTTTGTCTTTTTTTGTACCAGTACCTAGCACAGTGCCTGGTATATAACAGGTACTTATTTAATTCTTGTTGACTGGACTTGAGAATTCTTTTATTTCTAAAATAATAATATTATTTTTCTATATAAAGATATATATATATATATATATACACATACACACATGTGTGTGTATGTGTACATGCTATGTGAGTGCATGAGTCATAGTAGTCTAGAGCAGAGGTGTCAAATTCCTCAAAATAAATCACTATGTAGTTGGGAAATTTTTAATAAAATAAAATAAATTTTTAATAAAATAAAAATACAGTACAAAACATATAATGTTTCTAAAGTCACCTTGTGGCTATTAGGGATC
The DNA here is from genome assembly GCF_902635505.1 of Sarcophilus harrisii. Classification (NCBI taxonomy): domain Eukaryota; kingdom Metazoa; phylum Chordata; class Mammalia; order Dasyuromorphia; family Dasyuridae; genus Sarcophilus; species Sarcophilus harrisii. The sequence continues at coordinate 580,926,633 of NC_045426.1, read as the reverse complement.
TGATGATAGAGGTAGAATATTGTTAATCTCAGAGTCAGGAATTCTTGCCTCTGATCATGACTAGCAGTGTGACTCTTACCAAGTCACACTCTATGAGCCTCAGCCAGCTTCTAATGGATACTAATGGATAAAATCCCAGTTTCTTTACATACACACAGATATAAGGGACACAGATGTATATACAGGTATAAATATACAGGTTATACAGAATAAAATGTCATAATGTCAACACAAAAGGAGAATACGTCACTTCATTAATAGATCTTCTTTGTGGTTCTTATCAAATCTTTATCTGTTAGGATTACATTTTCCCATTTTTATATTTGATGAGTTAGGAAATCATAAAGCTCACATTTTAGTATCAACCCAAGCTGTTCAACAGTCATATAACAGTTTTACTGAACACAGAGAGTCACACAAGTCACACAAGTTCACATAAGATTAGAGCTTGAGGTAGCCTCAGGCCATCTAATTCAATGCCTTCACTTTACAGATGAGGGAATCAAGTCCCAGGAAAGCAGTGACTTATCTAATGTCACATGAAAACAGCAGAGATAAGATTTGAACTGAAGTTCTATGTCGCCAGATCCAGCATACTTCCCACTGTTATACGACCTTAGCACAAAAGAAGCATGATTCATTCATAAAGTCATTCTAATTATTAGGGATATTAGCATCTGTTAGTTTAGTTGTGATGCATATTAAGACACAAAGAATAAATTATAAAATATATTTTTGGGGATGGTAGGACTAAACTAATGATTTTCTTTCTATAGGAAACTCCCCACCAAGTAACTCCTTCTAACAAAGGAGATCAATCATTGGTAAATAATTTATAGTTTGGAAAAGGTGCTTGGGGACTCTGAGGAGTTACCAGAATTTCCTTAGGGTCTTGCAATTAATATTGTCCAAAGTAGTACTTGAACTCAGGTCTTCCTGACTACAGGCCGACATTCTATCCACTACATGGTACTGCTTTTTCTAAAATACATACCAAGACTATACATGTGTATACATACATGTAAAGTATATACATGAATTAAAAAAAACAAAAGCACCTTTTTGCTAAGATTAAATACATCACAGATGTTAAAATGTTAAACAAATGTTACTTCCTGTAAAATAAGATTTAAACTAGCTCAATAAAATGATGGTCACAATTAGAATACCATAAAAAAGTAAGAAAGTATTACTTTTTAAAGCCACATAAATATATATTTAGTACACACTACAGGAAAGCATTACCCAACTAGGCATCTTAATATCTACAATATCTTGTCTTATAAACACCAGAGTGTGCACATATGTGTGTATGTATGTATATTCATGTGCTTGTGTGCATATGAGAGAGAGAGATGGAGAGAGAGAACAGGCTTAAGATACTAGTGAATAAAAAAGACTAACTAAAGCTTTCTAAAAATTTCAAGAATTACCTGATCTTTATAATTTAAATAAAATAAACATCATACATGACTGGACTCAGATCAAGGATACTTTTCTTCAAGTATTTCTCATGAAGAGAATGAATGCATGCATTTTTGCATTTTCTTGACATATCTTGGCAGTTTTAGCTGTTCTTATGTTTTAAGAGACTTTTTTTTTTTTTGGTAAGTTTTAAAAGTTCCATTTCAACCAGCAGTGTTACACTCATTTCAACAAAATCCTTTAAATTTGCAGGACAGATGTTGAATAAAGAAAGTAGAACTGAGAAAATCAGATATTCATGCCACCAAAAAAGAATACCAAATCTCAAGAGACCTCAGATTAAACTCACTGATCAATCTTGATTCCAGAGAACTGACAATAAGTCATCACTGCTTTCAACTACGTGAAGGACAATAGGTCCAGAAGGTTGCATATGCTTCAGATGTGGTCACTGGGATTTTTTTTTTCCTAATTAGTATTCTTTACTTTAAGAGAATACTCTACATGGTATGATTATTGGGAAGTGAAAATGTAATAAAAACAACAACAGCAACAAAAAATGAAACATAAAATATGAAGGAGAAGGATGAAGTGAAAAGATAATCTGTGCAGTCGGTTCATTTTGTTTAAAACAGTTTACGAGCACCTATCAGCTAATGATGCTGTCAGAATGTGACTCAGTTAAAGGGAATCTAGTTTCAGAAGTTGCAAAGTGTTTTAGGTAGTTTCAGAATAATACTTCATCCAAGTATGGTAGGGCAGCTTAATGAAAATATACAAGATACAGAGATAGGGACTTCACCTGTGATGTCACTGATATACTGAACTCCTCTTATGCAGTAAGAGATTTTTGTACAACTGTGATAAACTTAAGTTTTTCTCATCAATTCGGTGATCCCAGGCAATTCCAATAAACTTTGGATGAAAAAGTCCATCCGCATCCAATGAGAAAAATATGAAGAGTGAATGTGGAACAAAATATAGCTATTTTAAACTTTTTTCTTTTTGTTATTTTTTTCCTCATGATTTTCCCCTTTTGTTCTTATTTTTCTTTCCCAACATAACTCATGTAGAAATGTATTAAAAAATGAAAACATGTACAACCTATATCAGATTGCTTGTTAGTACCAGGGAGTGGGAAGGCAAGAGAGAGGCAGAGGGAGAAAAAAACAAACAAAAACCTTGGAACTCAAAAACCATAAATAAGGATCACTAAGGATCACTGAAGGCTGCAAGGTATGAGGAGTTCCATTAAACACAGTTTACATAAGGTCACATTGTACCATAGTACTTACTGTACAAACGCTATTAATGCATATTATTTTTCTCTTTCTACATACATCTCAAGTAGAAGATGCTTTCTGCACATCTTATGATACACATTTAAGCCTAATCAATTAAAAACACCACGCTCTGAAAGTATAGCTGCTTTCATTTAGGGATAGGGGAAAAAAACAAAACAAAAATGCCCAGGGTCAGAAATTCTTACTTTCTTCCACCTTTAGCTTAAACATACTTTATATAAAAGTTGCTGCTGGTCTTTTGTCCCTATTATAGACAGAGATAGATTAAAATATAACATAAGAACAACAACAAAGACATTCTATCGCTGAATTCTACATGGTCAATTAAAAATGTGAAAGCTTCTTTTCAGTCTTGTGTTCACCTCTCAGAAAATGGTATGCTGATCAAAAGAAAGCTCTTAAGGAAATGATGACCCAAATTTAAATTTGTGATAATTACAGTGTAACACTGATAGGAATAATTTCTCTAAGCAAAAACATAGGTTCCAGTTACAAAATTTGATTTCATGTTTATAATGGAATATAGAAGTAATATGAAAACACTTGGTTTAGAAATACTAACAATTGTATTTCTCACTCCTTGTGGGTTAGTGGGGTGTGGGTTTTGAGAGTGGGGGAAAATCAAGAAGGTAGGGTATGAAATATTAGAAGATGTAGGATTTTTTCCCATCATTTCCTACCTGCTAGCCATATTCCACTCAAGTGCTGGATTTTGAGAATTTCTTTCATTTTCTGGTAGCAACCCTGCTTTGCTACTCTCCTTCTCTGGTTTTAGCTGATCCCACTGAGCAGTACCAATATTGATTGACTGTAAGTCTATTTGGTATTGTCTGTCTTCAACTTCTGATCCAGGATCTCGAAGAATTCCTAAATTCAGTGCTCTCCTATAAAGCAAAGGGAAAACATATGAACTAAAATCAAACATGCCATCATTCCGTGTGTTTCTGTATAGTATGATTATTACAATATTAATTTCTTTGTTTACTGATGCTCAAATTGAATGAATCACTTTTATGATATTAATATAAAAGTTAATAGATATTTTATGATTTAAGTAGGCATTTTGGTGTACCTGAAAATTGTGTATAACACTAATAAATAATGCCTTTCACATTTTTTTTCTTTTTCTTTCTTCCTTTTTTTTTTTTTTTTTTTTTGCTGAGGCAATTGGGGTTAAATAACTTGCCTAGGGTCACACAGCTAGCAAGTGTTAACTGTTTGAGAACAAATTTGGACTCAGGTCCTCCTGACTTCAGGGCTGGTGCGCTATCCACTGTGCCACCTAGCTGCCCATGTTTTTCACTTTTAAGGCTAATATTGCTGTTCTATTATTGTCCTTAGTACTTTGGATGCTCTACCAATATAGTTGGAAAGGGTTTTTTGCAGATCCATACATATCTTTGAAGAAATACTTAACTTTGATAAGACAGTTAACATATTCTGCAAATTTTAAAGTGCTATAAAATGTCAGTTATTACTATTAATTATTATTATCACTACTAGCACCAACAATATTTAAAGGGAACTTACAAGCCAAGATATTCTAGAACCAAAATTATATAAGGCTAGAAAAATTAGAGATGTCTCAAGAAATCTTTGAATTCCAAGCAGATTTAGTGAGAATAAGGAGAGAAGGGAAGACTAGAGATATATTTCATTTTAAAATCTTGTCCCCTTTTAAGTTACATTCATCCTTTTTATATAATTGATAGTCTGTTATTTTATTGGTGTTTTCAATAAGGGATTACATTCCCAACATTATTGAAGACTTAGTAAAGCTAAAATTGTATGTCTTTGTTCCAAGTAAGTGCTTTATGAAGTAGTTTCAAGTAATTACATCATAAAATTTTAGAGCTAGAAAAGAATTCATTGATTTATAGTCAAATAGAAATAATACATATGCTAAGCAAATCTGATTCCATTTTCAATGAATATATATATATGAAGACTGAAAAAAGACATTTGTCATCATCTTTTAAAATAATTCATGATAAATATAAATATATTTATAAGTTTCTAGAACACAAAGTTTAGCAAATCTTTATTTATTTATTTATTTATTTTAAAAAACTATAGGCATGTCAGTTTTAAAACAAATAACATTAGCAAGAATTTTTAAAAAGCTGATACATTTTTTTCCCCCTATATTGAACACTTGTGCTTACCAACCTAATATATCCAGTTCCACAACAGTAGTTTCTGGAGAATTTACACAACTAATTTAGGACCAACAATTTTTTTGCATTAGTAGGAAAGAAAATAATGCAAAAGACACTTTAAAATGACGTGTGAGCATAGAATATAATCTTTTTATATTTTAAGATCAGAATGAGAAATACTATAGTTGACCTGGAATCACAAATACAATAACATTGCAGAATAAAGTTTTATTGCTTGAAAAGTAAATTCAAAATTTAATAACACAGAATATTAAGAATTAGAAGGAAATTTGAGGTCTTATCCTCAAAGAACATGAGAATTAGAAGGATCTAAGAGATAAATTTAATTCAAAGTACTTATTTTATGGAGTGGAAACTTAGACCTAGAAAGAGTTAAGTGACATGGGTCTATTCAGTTCTTTCTTTCTTTCTTTTTTTTATTTAATAGCCTTTTATTTACAGGATATATACATGGGTAACTTTACAGCATTAACAATTGCCAAACCTCTTGTTCCAATTTTTCACCTCTTCCCCCCCCCCCCCATTCAGTTCTTTCAAAATAAGCTATTATTGGATTTACAATCCACTCACAGTTTTGGGGAATGATAGCCTATAAGCAAGCAAGCCTGGTACAATAATTCCAAAATAATTAGAGCTGCTTTTCATTGAAATATGGGTGAGTATTCTCACTGCTTATGAAATTCAGGTTCTTCCCCATGACAGATTTTCAAATAAAATATCTTTCTGAATACTCATTGATAAATTGATTTACTTTAGCATGGAAACTCACTGGAATCATGATGTTATTTACCACAGAATCCATTTATTTTTCCTTAAAAAATTCCCATTCCTATACTGCTTATATTTTGTTTTACAGAAATCTAGAGAAATTTGACAGAGGTCTTCTTTTTATCATTAGACCATGAGGCTCAGCAGTCTTATATATCAATAAGTTTTTGTTTTTATATGTTAACATAATGTTGACAGTCAATATTCCATCACATGATGGCCTATCTTATTCCCACAGGACATCAGCCTATGAAAATCACATTTATTTATTTAAAACTAATAGTTTCTCCACTTTAAATAGATTCTATAAATATATATATATATATACATATTTGCAAGGTAAACTGAAACATTTAGGTAATCCATCTAAAAGAAGAAAAAGTATGCTTGGAAATATAATTAGAGTTATATTAAAAGACAAATAAAGCAACCTAGACAGGCATTAACATCAGACTTTATATTTCCCTTGGCATATGGAGAGGCTACATAATAACAAAATTGCAACCACAAAAGCACTGAGTTATTTCAGAGTTTTTCATTTGGGTTTGAAATTTGCCATGTTTTGTTTCAACTTAAAACTGATCCATATTTTTGCATCATTCAAGTGTGGAAAACATGATTTTCTACAGATTCATCCTTCCTATCCAAAAAAGGGCTATATTTCAAGCAGTGGTCATATAATCTTAATATATTAATTTCCAAATTTCAAACTTTTGATAGTTGAATTTGGCACTTATTTTTCCAATGTATTGATTTTTTAAAAATTAAATCATGAATTACATGAAAGGCAGTCTGATATAGGGAATAGAAAAACAGCCTTGAAGCTAGGGAAATCTGAGTTCAAGTCTTATCTTTGGAACATAATGATTATGTGACCCTGCGTAAGTCAGTGATCTAGAAAATACTCAAAAACTAAGTTTCAGAGACGAAACCTGCTTGTACTAGTAGAAGAAACTTACTTATCCAAGAATTTTTTATAAAATGAAATCACAGGTTTGGTGATATTTCATTTTTCATTTATTTTAAAAATATGTACAATACTTTTGATGCACATATTCAATTAAGATAATTCATACAAAGATTTTAAATATGTTAGAGGATATAAGATAATATACAGAATGAATATAAACTTTAGGAACTGCCATTCCCAATGAAAGTATAATGTTGGAAAAATTGCAGTCTCTGAATTGATCAGATATTCAGAGACTTGGAAAAAAAAGAAATCATGGAGACCATATAATGCAAAATTCACATCTCAGTTCAGCAAGCAATTTGATATATGTTTTATATTTGCAATTATGTAAACATATTTCCATATTAATCATGTTCTGAAAGAAGAAAGAAAACACAAGGGAAAAGCCACAAAAAAAACAAGGACAAAAAAAATAATATGCTTTGATCTGCATTCAGATTCCATAGTTCTTTCTCTGGATATGGATAACGTTTTCCATCACAAGTTCCTTGGAATTGTATTGGATCATTATATTGGTAAGGAGAGCTAAGTCAATCAGAGTTGATCATCACACAATGTTGCTGTTATTGTATACAATGCTCTCCTGGTTCTGCTGGTTTAATCTCTTCATTCAGTACTGGCTCATGTTTAAATCTTTCCAAGATTTTCTGAAACCCATCTGCTTGTCATTTGCTTATACCATTGTATTCATATTTCACAATTTGTTCAACCACTCCCAGACTGATAGTATCCCCCCAATTTCCAATTATTTGCTTCCACAAAAAGAGCTGCTATATTATTAAGATAAGCTCCATTTATTCCTAAACTGTTTAGAGTTTTTAATAGGAATGGGTGCTGTAGTTTGTCAAAATTCTTTTCTGTTTCTATTGAGATAATCATAAGATTTCTGTTAGTTTTGTTACTGATATGGTAAATTATGTTGAAAGCTTTCCTAATATTGAACTAGCTCTACATTCCTGGTATTAATTTCACCTGGACATAGTGCTATCACTATTATCTTGGTGATAAGCTGCTGTAATATCTTTATAATATTTAAAATTCTTGTATTACTATTCATTGTAGAGGGCTGAAACTCCAAAAAGGTATGCTTGAATCAGACAACCAAGCACTTAAGGCTAATTATCTATTCGATGCGAGATAATGACTCTATTAGCACATATTTGGATAATGTTTCTCCTCATCATTGATGCTTGCTGAATGTTTGGTGTTAAGATAATCATAGGTAAAGATTAGAGGGCTGGGGGTAGGGGGGAGGAGAGGCAAGAGTCACTTGGCGGCAGGACCAGTGGGAGAGAAGTTGGTGACTCCAAGTTCCAGAATCTAGGATATATCTTTGGCAAGCCTCGTGGCAGTTTGCCTGCCTCCTTCACTTCTCTCCCTAAAGACCAAGGACTCTGATTTATCCTGACTCTGGTTGACCCTGAAACCCTCCAGGGAGCTAGCCCATACAGACTTTACAATTCATTAAGGAAATTAATCTATACTTTTCCTCCTCTATTTTGGCTCTTACTGATTTAGGTATTAGTACCATATTTGGATCATAAAAGCAATCTGGAACAACTCCACCTATTTTCTTCAATACTTTATATAGTATTGGAATCATTTGTGTTTAAAAATTGAGTTTTATATCCATCTGGCCCTGGAGAAATTTTTTATTTTTTATATTTTAAAATTTTTTTCCATTTAATATATTTTTAAACTTATTATAGCTTTTTATTTACAAGATATATGCATGGGTAATTTTTCAGCATTGACAGTTGCAAAATCTTTTCTCCTCCTTCTCCCCTCCCCCAGGTGTCAGGTAGACCAATACATGTTAAATATGTTAAAGTATATGTTAAATACAATATATGTATACATGTCCACACAGTTATTTTGCTGCACAAGAAGAATCAGACTTTGAAATAGTGTACAATTAGCCTGTGAAGGAAATAAAAAATGCAGACGGACAAAAACAGAGGGATTGGGGATTCTATGTAGTGGTTCACATTCATTTCTCAGCGTTTTTCCACTGGGTGTAGCTGGTTCAATTCATTACTGCTCTATTGGAACTTATTTGGTTCATCTCATTGTTGAAGAGGGCCATGTCCATCAGAATTGATCATCATATTGTTGAAGTATATAATGATCTTCTGGTCCTGCTCTCCTGGAGAAATTTTTTAAAGGAATTCATTGAGGGCTTGTTCAATTTATTTTTCTAAAATGGGATTATCTAAGTACCTTACTTCTGTTTTTGTTAATCTGGACAATTTATATTTTTGTAAATATTCATTACTTCATTGTCAGATTTATTAGCATAGAGTTGAGCAAAACAGCTCCTAATTATTGCTACAATTCCTCTTCATTGATGATGAATTCACTCTTCATTTTTTGATCCTGGTAATATGGTTTTCTTCTTCTTTTTTTTTTAAATAAAATTAATGACAGTTTTATTTATTTATCCATTTTGTAAAACCAACTTTTGTATTTATTTGTTCAATAGCTTTTTTACTTTCAATTTTATTAATCTCTTCAATTTTCAAAATTTTTAATTTGGTGTTCAATTCAGATTTTTAATTCTTTTTCCTAATTTTTTAATGGCATGCCCAATTCACTGATTTGTTCCTTTTCTATTTTATTCATGTAAACATTCAGAGATATAAAATCCCCCTTAAAAATTGTTTTCACTATATTCCATAACTTTTGGCATATTGCTTCATTATTGTTATTCTCTTAGATGAAATTATTGTTTACATGATTCTTTCTTTGACCCACTCATTCTTTAGAGTTATATTATTTAATTTCCAATTAATTTATAATCTCTCTTTCCATGGCCGTTGATTACATGTCATTTTAAAAACCGTTATCATAAAGGAAAAAAGATGCATTTGATATTTCCATCTTTCTGCATTTGATTTTGAGGTTTTTATGCTCTAATACATGGTCAACTTTTGTGAAGCTGCCATATATCACTAAGAAAAAAGTATTCCTCTCTATCCCCTTCAATTTTCTCCACTGATCTAGCATATCTAATTTTTCAAAAATTCTATTTACTTCCTTAACTTCTTTCTTTTTAATTTTGTGCTTAGATTTGTCTAGTTCCGAAAGAAGGAAGTTGAGATTTTCCACAGCAAAACTATCATTTTTGCAATTTTAACTTCACCTCTAAGAATTTGGATACATATGTTTAGTATTGATATTTCTTCATTGTATATGGTACCTTTTAGCAAGATGCATCTTTCTTCCTTGTCTCTTTAATTAGATCTATTTTTGCTTTTGCTTTGCTGGAGATTAATTGCTACCCCTGCTTTTTTTTTTTTTTTTTAACTTCAACTGAAGCATAATATATTCTGCTCCAGCCTTTTACTAGATGTTTTCCTGCCTTTTTCCCACCCTCTTTCCTAGACAGAAAGTAATCTAATATATGTTAAGCATGTGCAATTCTTCTATATATATTTCCATAATTATCATGTTGCAATAGAAAAATGAGATCAAAAAAGAAAAAAATGAGAAAAAACAAAAAGCAAGCAAATAACAACAACAACAACAAAGGTGAAAATACTATGTTGTGAACCACACTCAGTTTCCAGAGTCCTCTCTCTGGGTGCAGATGTCTCTCTTTATCACAAGATCATTGGAATTAGCCTGAATCATCTTAATGTTGAAAAGAGCCAAAATAATATTCCATTACTTTAATATACCATAATTTATTTAGCCATTCTCTAACTGATGGACATCCACTCAATTTCCATTTCCTTGTCACTACAAAAAGAGCTGCTACAAACATTTTTGCACACATAGGTCCTTTCCCCTTTTTTAATGATCTCTTTGGGATACATCACATAATCTTGTTTCTATTGTGCAGAATGTTTTCTTGGTTCTGCTCACTTTACTCAGCATCAGTTCATGTAAGTCTTTTCAGGCTTTTCTGAAATCAGCCTGCTCATCATCTCTTATAGAACAATAATATTTCATTACCTTCACATACCATAACTTATTCAGCTATTCCCCATGTGGTTCCTTTTCCTTCATTCATGATTTCTTTGGAAAATGACCCAGTAGAGACACTGCTGGATGAAAGAGTATGCATAGTTCCAAATTGCTCTCCAGAATGGTTGGATTATTTCACAACGCCACCAACAATGCATTTAGTGTCCCATTTTCCCCATATTCCCTCCAGCATATGTCATTATCTTTTCCTGTCATCTTAGCTTCAGAAATTATCTTTTCATATCCTTTGAACATTTATCATTTGGGGAATGGCTTGCATTCTTGTAAATTTGAGTCAGTTCTGAATATATTTTGGAAGGGAAGTCTTAATCAGAAACAATGGCTATAAAATTTCTCTTCTCCTCCAGCTTTCTGCTTCCCTTCTAATCTTGACTGAATGGATTTTGTTTGTGTTACGTTTTCTTTTTTCATAATTCTCATTTCTTTTCCCATTTTTCCTACTTCTCTTACTTGATTTTTAAAATCCTTTTTGAACTCTTCCAAGAGAACTTTTAGGACCTGAAACCTAAAAGAGAGTGTGTTTTGATCTTCCCTGTTACCACAATAGCTTTGTATGGTTAAAGCTTTTTTTTCTTTTTCTTTCCTCATTTTAAAAAAGTTGAGTTCTGTTCCTGGCATACAAGGGGCACTGTGCCAACCTTCTTGCACTGTAGGCCACAAATCTAGTCAATGGTATCTGCCCTGGGACCTCTGGGTCTGGCAATTTGCCTACTGTGCAAGGGAGGCCTGATCTAGTAGCATCTTTTGGGTTCTGGGTTCTGGGGCTTGCAGTCTGCCTGTTGTGCTGGGGCTAGAGGTTTCACAGTTGGCCTACTATGCCACTGCATTGCTGAACAAGAACCATGGAGCCTTGGTTTCAATCTATGCTGTGGCTAAGAGCTTCCTGCTGGCTTTCCAGACACAGCCTGCACTGGGTTGCACTCTTCTTTTATCCAAGTGACACAGACTTATCTTGAAATCCTCTCCAATTATCTTACACTATTATTTCTTGTATATAGTCATTTTCCTTTTCTTCCCCATTGTGTACAAATTCTACTAAAATTAACTTTCTTAATATTTAGGCATGACAGAAAGGAATTTCAGCATGTCTCTAATGGAACTTTAAAAGTACAGAAAATATTATGTCCTGATATGTCTACCCAAGCAAGGTAATGGTTTTACGTTCATTATTATAGCAGTATACAAATCATCCTAACCATTAAGTTATTAAGCACCTCCTATGTGCCAAGTACTCTGAATCCCAACATGGTTCTAGTACCAGCCTTCAAAAAGCTTATCGTCTCCTGAGACTTAAAGTTAGAGGGATATAGGTTACTCTATGTCTGTCCAGAAATTCTATGTCTAACTTCCAGGAATCTAACAAACAAGATCTATATAAAATAAAAACAAGGCTTTTTTTTTTTTTTTCCGGGGGGAGGGGAGGAAGCAAGGAGAAGAAAGATAACAAGTGGAAGGAATCAGAAAGGTCCACTGTAGGAGGTGAGATTTACAACTGAGTATTAAAGGGAGCCAGTGGTGAGAAGGGAGAACATTTCAGGAATGGGGGACAGCTTACAAAAAAGCATGGAGGCAGATTATGCGATGCCATGCATGAGACACAACAAAGGCTCACATATGATAGCATAGAGTGCATGATGAGGAATAATGTATAATCAAAATAGAAAGCTAAGAGTGGAGAGACTGTAAAGGATTTTTCATCACTTAACCTTTTAGTCCTTTAATTTCTTAATCTGGAAAATGGGAATAGTAACAGGTAAGACCTGCCTTAAAGACTTCATGTAAAGGTTAAATAATATATGTAGAGCACTTTATAAACTTTAAAATATTATGTAAAAGTTGATTGTTACTATTATTCTTAATACTTAGAATTAGATCATAAAATCCCTCCTTTCTTTCTACTAAAGTAAATTTTAGCCACTAATTTTCTTTCTTTTTTTGGGGGGCAAGACATACATACTTTTCGGAAAAGGACATTATAACATTTTAAAATTAGTATAATTTAATTAAATGTAACATGCTTGTGTATATTTTTTTTGGTATGTTTCTCTTTTTATAGTATATTTTATTAAAATCTTCCTGATTCTTGTAGTAAACTGGAATATTATAAAACCTCTCAGCAAAAGTTATTTATGCTCAACATTAAAATACCTCAAAGGAAAAGAAATTCAAACATAGGGTACTTCAAATAGTACATTTTTTCAAGGTTACATGCATGTATAAAAATCATAATATGACTTAAGTGGCATCTCTAACTTTTTTTTCAGAGAACTATCGGAAGGATTATTTGGATAAGTGGATCAAATATCAACTTTTAAAATATGTTTTTCATTGATTTTAGTCATTGCATTGAACTTGGACTTTTTGATATAAATACACTTGCATTTTCTTTGATATTACCAAAGGCAGAGAACCATTTAATAACTTTTTGAATGTTTCCTGCTACAGGCAAAAAGTGTTATAATTTAAAAATAGGCTTAGAGTGCTGAAGTAATTAAAAATCATGATGTTCAACATTTTATTTAAGATAAAAGTGTTTTCATTTCATTTGTATTGTTTCTCAACTAGAATGTTATAAGGTATGATTGCAAAATAGCAAAATCATTGAAGAATGGCTTCTAATGGAACATTTTACTTGGAATCTTTAAGAAACTTAAAAGAATCAGTTCATACTGAAAACTAGAATATGTAACATTAGAAGTGTGTATTTTTTAAAAAATGCAGTGTAATGAATGAATCCTTATATTTTTATTTGCAATAATTTATAAATCCTTCTCCTGGAAGCATTTTTTTTAAACTTGAAATAAAACTCAAATATTCTTTTTTTTCAAAATCACATTATTCCAAGCTTTATGAACTTTGTTCCCTCCTCTGTATTGTGGCCTTTGAAAACCTTCTAGTAATTCAAATCAGGAAGGGGATAAGCCAAGATGACCATGACTTCCTTACCCCGAGCACAAAAAGCTACTTAACTTGTTGAAATGTAGGAGTTATAATTATAATTGCTTTGCCCTTCCGTAAACTTCTCTCCCAAATTAGTTGAATTGTTCAGCAGGTGGTGTAGGAGGATCAATTCAAATCTACAAGAGTTGGTCAATAATGTGATATAAGCAACCAAAGAAGACTTTAAGTTTGTAACAGGAAACTATATCTTTAATGTTTTTTTTTTCATTTTAAATTGATTTAGTCTGGGTCAGACCATTTTTATGTTTATGTAAGAAACTCATGTTGAACTATTTACTACTTACTGCTGAATAGGTATAACTAGGTATAACCCAGGAACTCACTGTACGTAAAGAACGAAAATATATTCACTTACATAGTTCGATTGAGATCTACAAAATGTTAACAAGCCAGAAAACAAGACTTTAAGAAAATTAATATCTATCAATGTCTATTAATCCTACTCTCTTATCTTTAATCTCTTTCTGTCTACTGGCTTCTTCCCTTTTTTCTTCAAACAAGGAATGTTTGTCTCCTCTATCCTTAAAAAAAAAAGAAAATCCTCATTTGATTCACTCCAATCACCTCTTCTGGCTTTACTCATCCTTTATCCTTTTTTTCCCCTCTTCTCACCTAAATTCCTTTAGAAAACTGTCTATAATTGTTATCTTAAATTCACCTTTTACTCTCTTCTAAACCCTTAGTAATTTAGGTTTCAACCTTATCATTTAACAGAATATTTCTTCTCCAAAGTTACCAATTAGCTCTTAATTGTTAAAGTGAATGCCCTTTTCTCAATCTTGATCCTCGTTAGCCTTTCTACAGCATGACAATGTTGAACAATTCTTCTTCAGAACACTAAGTTGTTATAACATTTCTATTTTCTGTCCAACTGCTCCAAAGGTTACTTGTTTGGTATTCATCAATGTTAGTTATGCCTTCTAACTGTAGATGTTCCTAAGGTTCTGTCCCTGTCCCCATTATCATGACACTCTATACCATAGGCATCTCAAATCTCTAATTGTTGAAAACAGAATTCATTATCTTACCTCCTAAACTCTTCCCTGTCTGAACTATTCTCCCAATAATTCAGGCTTTTCATAAATTTAGTGTCATTCTTGATCTTTATTCTCACTCATTCCACATGTCCAAAATTTTCCCAAGTATCGTTTATCTTGTATCTCTCTCTCTATTCATACAGCAAGAAATTTAATTTAGACCTTCGTCACCTGTCATCTGGTGTACTGTAATGGCATTTTAATTAGTCTCTCTGCCTCGTCTTTTCATCTCTCATTTAGCTACTAAGATAATTTTCTTAAAGAGCAGATATGACCATGTCACCAATCTACTCAAATAATGCTAGTCCCACTCAATTATTTCTAAGGTCAAGTATAAAGTCCTCTTTAAAACTCATAATAAACTGATCTCTTCCTATTTGTCAAGGCTTCTTACACCTTCCTCTTTTCCACGTAGTCTATGATCCTGTAATGGGGCTTATTTACAGATAATGAAAACTAACACTTCATTCCTTTGCTTAGGTATTCTCTTCTTCTAAAATGCTCTGTCTCCTACCTTCCTTCAAAACTGAATTCAAGGGGCAGCTAGGTGGCACAGTAGATAGAGAACCAGCTCTGAAGTCAGGAAGACCCAAGTTCAAATCGGCCTCAGACACTTAATACTTATTAGCTGTGTGACTTCTGGGCAAGGGACTTAACCCCAATTGCCTCAGCAAAAATAAACAAAAAAATCCCACACAACAGCAACAACAACAAACAAACTGAATTCAAGTCCCTCCTGCCATAGGAGGCTCTTGTGGTTAAATTAGTTTTTATCAACATTCCTTCTATCTTGAATGTTCAGTTACTTATATGTTGTCTCCCTCATTAAAATGTGAGGTTCTTGCAAGCTGAGGCTGTTTTTCCCTTTTTTAAATTTCTTAGTGCTTAGCATGAAGCCAGACCTATAATAGAATACTTTATAAATGCTTATCAAATAAGTGAAGTTGATTAAATTGTGTCTGACATAAAATCAGACATCAGTAATCATTTACCTCACAATACTAAGGAAGTTACAGAGAAAGGATAAATGAGTAGAGAAGTGCTGCCTATGATAGCCTCTATAAGCTAATCTCATACAGTATCACACAATTACGATTTGGCTGCCTAAGTGGTTAGAGAAGACCAGCAAGACTAAGGTAGTGAGAAAATTCAGGGAAAAATATTTTTGTTTTTCCCTGATGATGTTTACTATAATGTTGCAATAAGCTTTTCTCACTTATATTTTACTACATTAACTGTATCAGATTAGATAATTATTACCTAGAAAGGCATAAATAACTTGGTCCTGAAAAACTGAAATATAGGACAAAAGGAAGAGAAGAAGAAAGAGGGGACAGTAACAGTAAAATCAAGAAAACAAGAAGGTGAAAACCCAATGACTTATTTGCTGGTGTAATGCTATGCTTTGCAGGGCTGGAGAAATGAAACATACTGAGTAAGAGAGGAGAACTCCATTTATTGTAAAGTATTGCACATTAACGAAATTAAAACCTAAATATAAATGCATGAATTTATTCTAGCTAAAAGAAAAACTACTTTTACAAGTAGAAAGGCTAGTTTTGGCTTAGTTTTAAACAAACAAAAACTTGTATTTACTATGGGCAGACACTGTTTTGCACTAGATCTCAAAAGTCCCTTCAGTGATAATATTTATGATTTTATTTTCCTCTTTTTTTCCACTATTTAGGAACTATGTTCTAATTTAACTACATTAGTCTAACAAATGACTTAAAAGATAATATAAACAAATCTAAAAAACTGTTAGTGGTTATATTTCATGCTTAACATGAGATCTTTTGTAGATGAAAATGATGTTATTGACCTGGTCATTAGTAGGACATGTACTTTGAATTAATTTTCCAGTAGTGCTGACAGATATGCCTGGATTTACCTACTTACTTGGTTATTTCCCTTTGTGATCAGTGTCAGACATCTGCAAGACAGCTGGCTTAGGATAAGAGTCTGGGGTCAAAAGTATACTAAAAGGCCAAAGATAGAAAAGTTTAACCAATCCAATTCAGTACTGAACTCATGACCTTGGCCTCATTAGTACTATGCCATATTATCCAAAAAGAGGATTAATGATGCAAAGAAGTCACTTTAAATAAAGACTCTTTAACAACTTTATGAAATTTAAATAGAATATTTTAAATGGTTTCTCTATCGTTTTTGTCCAAGTGACAAATTTAATGTAAAAAACTTTCTTAAACTTTGCTGCCACAGAGAGTCAAAGGAAACAGGTGTTTTTAAGATCAAAAGCAGAAAATATAGCATATCCAATTATTAATTTCTCTTCCAAGGATGTAATTTCATACCTTTTAGAAACTGAAATCCATGTGAAATTTGACTAATAGTTTCACACTATCAAATCCAAATAAAATTTTATAATGAAGGATTCAAAGAACACATTTATTTCTCCCCAAATACAATTATATAATGAATTCTTAATAGTTATATAAACATATTTACATTTAAATCTTATATTCGGCCAAATTAAATATAAAATAATAGCATGACTAATTTCTCCTCGATAGATTTTTAAATAAAGCTGTAGAATATTCAAAGTATTCCTTTAAACTGAGGAACCTATAAAATTCAGGTCTTTATATTTGGGAATGGGTCATAATTTGGGACTGGATCAAAGTAGATTCTATGCCACTATGTTTTCTTCATGCCCACATGGCGTTTCTATCTTATAAACCTTAGGTATTCTCTATCCTCCTACTACCTCTGCTTCTACTCTACTCAATTTATAACCTAATCATATTTTCTGTACTAATGTGGTTATCTGTCTCTCTAAAATTTAACTATGGCTTTTTACACTCATTTCTTTAACCTTCTAACAGTGGAGGAACAAAGAAATTGTGAAAAGTGACAATTTTATAAGGCAAATATTTTAATATTTTAAAAATGCTTGGATTTTTCAATCTATCTTAGCCCCAACAAAAGTTCTCCTCTGATAGCTCCCCGTGGTAGATGACTATGTTGAAATTGGCACCAGCAGAGCATAGTTCCGTCAGGCACAAATCAGGTAAAAGGTTTCAAGTGTGGACCAAGCAACAAGCAGAATCTGATATTCAAGAATTGTTAATTTTTTCTTGTATTTCTTTTTGTTGCTACTGTTTGGTCAAAGCCATGAATGAAATAGATAAAACAGAGAAGTAGATCCAAATATTGTTTTACTTTCTACTGCTTCTGGAGTGACAGTGGCATATTAGTGGTCTCAGTTTTTAGTTTTTAGATTATCTACTCACAATTTCGTTGTTGGAACTCAATGTGTGAATTATGTCCAATAACCAGGGAATTATTCTTCTACTGGAAAAAGTGATTAAATAATAAGTGAAATCAGAGGACATAAATATAAATTGTATAAATGGAAGGAAAGTCGATAAATTTTCAAAAGGTGCATTTAGTTTATCTGAATGCCCAGAGGTAATTTTACCTTATTTTGTGGAACATCTGGTCATCTCAATTTGCTTTTTATGATAACTATATGGAAAGAAGCTACCATGAAAATAATTTGCAGTTTTTGTGCCAGCATCTATTGTTGAAGATGGAGAAGTGAGGATGTTTACAAAGAACATGGCAAGATCTTCTAAAACCAAAGTCAACAGTCACCTTGATGTCTGGTTACTTTAATAAGAAGATGAGACCAAAAAATAAAAGTTGAATGTTGTCCAAAGAAAAACAAAAACTACACAAAAGGCTTGTAAACTACTCAGAAATCTTAAGCTTATAACACTATGAAGATGTCGTTTTCAAGTAGAGAGCCAATATTGCCAAGTATGTTTAGCACTGAACAGCAACATTAAGAAAATGACTATTTTTTTATAGTGACTATATATCTGCTTATTGACAAAACTAATTTATGAAGAACTATGTTCTGTCAACATGTCCTTTGGTTAAGGCAAAAGTTAAAGTCAACATCAAACTGGGAGAAATGCTTAAATATGAGGAGAAAGTGCATAGTTTCAAATCACAAATAAATCAGAAAGAAGCTGCTGAGAAAATGAGCCTATAGAGAGTGGTCAAGCTGCAAAATGCAAAGGCATTTAGAGATGAAATCAGGATGACAAATAGGATACTAGATGATGTGGAACAGATATATTAGTATTTCCACAATGATATTGTTGTAATAAGAGATAACAATAAAATCATAACCTTAGAACTGTACCACTTTAATAACTGAGTTATTCTTATAATATAATAATGATGATACTTAAGAAGATGAAATCAGGGTTGAGAAGAGGGGCTGATCTTAACTAAATATTTGGAGAAGAAATCTGTGATCACTATTGATTAGAGAAAAGCAAATTAAGACAATTTTTAGGTACCACTGGCTAAGATGACAGGAAAAGATAATGATAAATGTTGGAGGGAATGTGGGAAAACTAAGATACAAATGCATTGTTGGGAGAGTTGTGAAATGATCCAACCATTTTGGAAAGCAGTTTGGAATGATGCCCAAAGGGCTATTAAACTGTGCATACCTTTTGATCCAGCAGTGTCTCTACTGGGTCTGTATTCCAAAGAGATCATTAGAAAAAAGTGGGGAAAAAAAAGTCTGTGGAGCACTCAGGAATCTATTTTGAAGATATTTCTGAGAACAGGGATTCCAAAAGAATGGAAAATATCACCATTATATCATCAGTAATTCGCTGTCAACAAAATCCCATCTATTTATTTCATCTTGTCTGTCAAATGAAGGGATTAGAACAGAAGACCTTTAAGTTTCCTCCATGCTCTAAATTTTCTGCTATATTATCCTTAACATAGCAAGTACTTAAAATATTTCTTAAAAAAAATAATAAATATATTTATTACTTAGTCCTCATAGTGTTTAGCATTGAATTATTTGTTCTGGACTGGACCTGACTCAGAGCAGTGCCCTAGTGCTGAGATCTGTTACTGGAATACAATCAGACAATTTATAGGTGATTCAACACTTAATAAAAAAGTAATTTACTTTGCTATAATAGGAGAAAATTATTCAACATATAAGTAAGAGAGAAGACAGTTTCAAGTGGAAGGTTATCAACAATGCCAAAAGCTTCAGAGAGGTAAAGAAGCATGAGGACTGAGAAAAGGCTACTAAATTTGGCAATTAGAATATGGATAACTTTAGAGAGAGCAGTTTCAGTTGAATGATGAGATCAGAAACCATACTGAAGAGAGTTAAGGAGAGAGAGGAAAAGGAGTCAAGACAATGATTTTGCATGACTTTCTCCAGGAATTTAGTCATAAAAATGAGGTTAGCTATGGGCATGATAGCTAACAAGGATGAATGAATGAGAATGGAGGAGACATGAGAGTGTATAATCAACAGTAGCATCACATAAACAGAAATGTTGAAAATTAGTAAGAGGATATATATATATATATATATATATATATATATATATATAACAGAAAGAAATCTTTTTAAGAACAAAGGATAGGATGTGACCATGTGTACATGTAAAGTTTGCCCTGGCAAGCATAAGAGCCATCTCTTCATATGGGACAGGATGAAGGAGTATTTATTAGGGGAAAGCAACTGACGAGAGTGAGAGAGAGGAGAGAGAGCAAGATAGAGAGAGCGAGAGTGAGATAGAGAGCGAGAGCGAGATAGAGAGCGAGAGCAAGAGTGCATGTCTGTGCACTCTTGGAAAATGGCATTTTTTTTCCCCAGTGAAATACAAAGTAAAGTTCTAAGCTGAGAAGAGGGTGGTAGGAGATCCGGTAGGAGATCTAGTGGAGATTTGGGGGAATAAAATGTTTAGAGTGTTTAACTGTTTGAATCAACCAAGTCTCAAAGAACAAGTGATATAATCAATTTGAATATATATAAGAAAAAGAGAAGTGTGCTCCAAATGTATGTGTGCATGTATATGTGGGCAAATGCATCGTGGTGACTGTTCTTCCTATACTATCATAGTAAATGCCTTTATTTTAAGTTAATTATATTGAAAGTAAATTTATCAGTGAGACTCATGCAATATAGTGTTAGGATCCATAAGAATCCCTGATAGAGGACCTTAAGGGAATCTCAACCCTTGAAAGTGAATATAAATTGGGGATGATAATCCAGATCACTGAGCAGGGAGAGACAGTTGAAATTCCAATGCTATTTACAAAGTCTATGGTAATGTGGAAGCTTTATGATTTAAAATAATTCAGAATCAAATGATTAGGTCTCAAATCTCTTCTACGAGTAAAGAGCAAAAAAAATTACTAACTAGCTCCTGACATGATCCCTCATGAAGAGACATTGACATTCTCCTCTATAGTTCCCCTTTTTACCTGAACAGCTGATAGAGGAGAAAAAATAAAATCCAAGATATAACTACAGATTCAGAACCTGTCTTTGTGAACCATACAGTCTGGAAGAAAGGTTGCCTTGGGAAACATTTTTGGTCCTGAAATTTCATCAGTGTAGGGAACTCCTCAGTGAAATAAACCCCTTACTGATGCAACTCAAGGAAATTATTAATAGTTATTATCAAACAGGCTGTGTCATATTCAGAGAGTGCAACACACCTAGAGGAAGACTGAGATACCTTGGAAAAATCATGAGCTTCAAAGGGAGAAATACCAGACTCTGACTTTGCAAAGGGAACCATGTGGTCAGAAGTAGGTTTGTTTTTCTTCCTTTTTCCCGTTGGATGCATTATTCCTGCACATTTGTTCTACTAGCATTCTGGGGAACAATGAACCATTTACTCTGACCCCCAATTATGATACAAAAGATTAAATCCTTTCATCAACACATTCCAGGAATGCTGGGCACATAATAGTCATAATATATATAATTGTGGAACTTTGGCACATCACTCCATTGGTGAATCAACACAATGAATGGACTTTCACAGAGATTTGTAACTAATCACATGCTTGTTTTCCATATTCTGGACAATTTAATACTTATTCTTGTCCGCTTCCACGTGGAAGGTCTTATCTCTTAAAGACCGCATAGATGCCACCCCCATGAAGCGAACTGTGGTAATGAGAACAATTGACATGTAATTAACTTAGGTCTGAATATCAGGGCCAGTCTCACATACCCTGACAGAGAAACAGGTATGAAGAAATTAATAATATAGCCATTTTTGCAAACCATCTACAGAATTTAGAACCTTTAAAACATTTGGTTCTCTTGGAATTTAATCCTTCAGGCTTACACTTGGATATACTATGTATCTTCACTCAGTCATTCCCTGGAAAAATTTTTGATTCTGTTAACAATCTCTGCTTTTAATCTGGATATGTCTTCTATAAATAAGCTCATAATCAGATCTTATATCCCCAAATTTTATAACCCAACTTTTAAATGATTATGATGATATGATTCTGGGCCTTGTCACTTGATGTCTGCCTGGGAATCTTTACTGCTTTATGTGGATCATCAGCACATAGCCTCTCCCACCCTATTTCTCTGTATTTCTATTGCTTGTATTCTGTAAATATTCATCCATGATGTGAGCACCATGAAGACAAAGGACTGTTTAATTTTTCCTCCTTATATTACTGGAAGCTAGTATAATGCAGATCATGCTCAGCTCTGGATATGTCTGAGATAAATAATCTACTTTAAAATACAATAATGATATTTTCTTTAGTTATGACTGATTTTTCAATGAGGGAAAAGTATGCATTCTTTCAAATTTTTTGGCATTTTGGGCATTATACCTTCTATTCTCCACAAAATCCTCTTCTGATAATTCATTAGAGCATGGGACCTTGAAGGTTATGAAAGAAGAAAAGTAATGTAGGAAAAGGTAAGGATAAGGAGAAATGTGTAAGAAAGTATTGTTTAGGAAAAAGAAAAGAAAGGCTAAAGACTTATAGAAAATTCTCATCTGAATTATTTAAATGTTATTAAAGTTAAAAATGAGAAGTGAACAACAAAAATTACTTTCATAATGACTATAAGTTCATTCCAACGTTCAATAAATGTAAATTAGTTTCCTCAACAAGGTATAAATACAGATCAGAAAGCATTTTGATGAACAAACATCTGACATATTTGCCAAAAGGAAATGTCTTCTAAAAGTAATATCAAGCCAGAACATGAATTTCTCTATAAAGCATTACACAGAAGCAAAATGTGTGATTGTAAGCATAAATATCATTATCTCAAAAAGCAAAGAAAAGTATCAGAATATATTACCTAGCTAAAGAAATCCTGGGAAGATATTAAAATGAGCAAAATATCCCAAAGAGTCTTAAGGATAAATATGGAAAGACTAAAAGCATAAGAAAGATAAGAAATATTTTCAAAACTCATTTCAACAAAATCTTTTCTCCATCAAGGATAGTGGCAAACTTTAATCCTAATATCAGTTCCTGAAGTGCTTCTAGGACAATGGCTCCACAGAGAATGATAGAAAAGCAGTTGGAATGGACTGTAAAGAGGCAATAAAATTGTAACACCACCAAGCGACTGATATACAAAAGTTTCGGAAAGAAAGGAAGGTAACGATGGAATGGACAAGAATAACATTTGAGAGTTGGAAGGGATTTTGGCAACCATCCAGTCCAAACCAAAGGAATTTTCATATTAACATAACCAATGAGGGGTCATCCAATCTCTGTTTGAAAACTTCCACCGAGGGGAAGCTTATGAAGGCAAACTCTTCCATTTTAGAACTTTA
The DNA here is from genome assembly GCF_902635505.1 of Sarcophilus harrisii. NCBI lineage: Eukaryota > Metazoa > Chordata > Mammalia > Dasyuromorphia > Dasyuridae > Sarcophilus > Sarcophilus harrisii. The sequence continues at coordinate 580,903,362 of NC_045426.1, read as the reverse complement.
CTAATACCAATAAAAAGTGACTGAGAGAACAGAAGTAACCACTAACCTATATGCCTACTGTACCTTGTATACAAAATCATCATAAAAAGTTATCTATACAAGTATATGAATTGAAAATATCCTCAGTGAAGCTATTAACAGGGAATAAACTGGATTTTGCAAGTAATATTCAACAGTAGATTACATCTATAACATGCCAAAATTTTCTAAAAGATCTAGTAGAACTACAAGAATCTATTATGCTTATTATCTGTTGATTATGAAAAGCATTTTAGTTAATACAAGAAAATACAAGCTTAAATACTATATTGTGATAAGTTATCTCCCATCTATACATCAATTATATTTTGAATTTTGGAAGATGTAACAGAAATAACTATTCAATGATATTCTGATAGCAAATATCAGGGAGGTGATAGAAGAGATCCAGTGCTAGATTTTGGTTGGGGAGGGATTCTCTATGGATGGAACCATCCTTCACATACTCCTAATTGATATTGTGCTCACTGTACTAATCCTCAAAGACACTGTAAAAATCTTTGAAAGAAAGCGTTAATCATTTAAAAAGAAATTTAGCCTCTTCATCAGCACAGGGAAGACCAAATTGCTAAAGAATGTCTTATTACCCAAATTTCAACATGGATTTGGAAATTACCTTATATTGTGTATCCAAAATTATGTATACATGGGATAGATAGTGCATATAACGAGCTGTTCTTTTGACTCAAAGGAATATCATATTCCAAGCCCTCTGCTTCTTTAATAGGGAAGGGACTAAATCTTATGTGATACTGTCTGTGGCTCTATGCTCTCTGAATAGTTTCTTTCTGATTGCCTGAAATATTTTGTCTAAGAACTCACTATTTGAAAAAAACTGCTGAGAAAACTGGAAACTAGTATGGCAGAAACGAGGCATTGACCCACATCTAACACCATGTACCAAGATAAAGTCGAAATGGGTTCATGATTTAGACATAAAGAGTGATATAAGCAAATTAGAAGAACACAGGATAGTTTACCTCTCAGATCTGTGGAAAAGAAAGTAATTTGTGACCAAAGAAGAACTGGAACTCATTATTGATCACAAAATAGATAATTTTGATTATATTACGTTAAAAAAGTTTTTGTACTAATAAAACTAATGCAGACAAGATCAGAAGGGAGGCAATAAATTGGGGAAACATTTTTATATTTAAAGGTTCTGATAAAGGCCTCATTTCTAAAAAATATAGAGAACTGACTCAAATTTATAAAAATTCAAGCCATTCTCCAATTGATAAATGGTCAAAGAATATAAATAATTTTCAGATGAAGAAATTAAAACTATTTCCAATTATATGAAAAGGTGTGCTAAATTACTTTTGATCAGAGAAATGCAAATTAAGACAACTCTGAGATACCATTACACACCTCTCAGATTGGTTAAAATGATGTGGGAAAACTGGGACAGCAATATATTGTTGGTGAAATTGTGAACTGATCCAACTGTTCTGGAGAGCAATTTGGAACTATGTTCAAAAAGTTATTAAATATAATAACTATTTATTATATATATAATTTATTTATAATTATATATTTTAATTATTAATTAATTAATAATTAATCGAATGTATATTTATATATGTAATTTATAATTATAATAAATATAGTTATTATATTTATATAAAATATAAAATTAAAAGTATGTGTGTGCATACTCTTTGATCCAGCAGTGTTTCTACTGGGCCTGTATCCCTAAAAGATCTTAAAGGAGGGAAAGGGACCCACTGTACAAAAATGTTTGTGGCAGCCCTTTTTGTAATGGCCAGAAACTGGAATTGACTAGATGCTCATCAGTTGGAGAATGGCTGAATAAGTTATGGTATATGAATGTTATGGAATATTATCGTTCTATAAGAAATGATCAGGAGGACGATTTTAGAGAAGCCTGGAGAGACTTACATGAACTGATGCTAAGTGAAATGAAAAATGAACCAGGAGATCGTTGTACACAGTAACAAAATCATACGATGATCAACTCTGATGGACAAGATTCTTTCCAACAATGAGATGATTGATACCAGTTCCAGTGATCTTGTGATGAAGAGGGCCATCTACACCCAGAGTGGACTGTGGGAACTGAGTGTGGAACACAACATAGCATTTTCACTCTTTTTATTGTTTGCTTGCATTTTGTTTTTTCTCATTTTTTCCTTTTTGATCTGATTTTTCTTATGCAGCAAGATTATTGTATAAATATGTGTGTGTGTATGTGTATATATAGGATTTAACACATATTTTAATATGTTTAACATATATTGGATTACTTGCCATCTAGGGGAGGAGGTGGAGAAAAGAAGGGAAAAATTGAACTCAAGGTTTTGTAAGGGTCAGTGTTGAAAAATTATCCATGCATATGTTTTGAAAATAAAAAGCTTTAATAAAAAAAAAAGTAGAAACTTCTATGACAACCAAAAATATATATATTTTGTCTTTGACTTGGGAACTCTGAAATTTGGCTGTAATATTTCTTGGAGCTTTCATTTTGGGATTTTCTTCAAGTAGTGATCTATGGATTCTTTCCATTTCTATTTTATCCTGTGGTTCTCGGATATCAGGGAAGTTTTCCTTTATCATTTCTTAAAATATGATGTCTACGCTCTTTCTTTGACCATAGCTTTTAGATAATCCAATAAATGCAACTGGTATTACTCCTCAGGGCCTTTTTCCCTTAGGACTGGAAATGATACTATTCTTCAGAGTCCCTGATCCTTTGGGGCTGAAAGTGATACTGTATGTCCCTCAAGGATTCCACTCATTCTTGAGGCTCTTCTCTGTCCTCAAATTAGGACCTGAAAATGAGTATAGACAATGGAATTGCCAAATAGCATCTGATTCTACACACAATGCTATCACAGGAAGACACAGTAAACTCTTTTTGACCAATTGCTAGGTCCCCTTATTGTTTCTGGCTTGAGGGCTCCTGAGATTGTTGCTGCTTCTGTCACCACTATCTAGTCCCACGACTGGTATTTCATCCGTACAGGATGGATTTGGGCCAACCTCCTTCCTCATGTCACAGATCTTCCTTTCTGACTTCTTAGGTTGTTTTGGGCTAAAAGAATGTCTCAACTCTGACTTTCTGTTGGCTCTTATTCCAGAATTCAATTTGAGACATTACTATAAAGTTGACTACAATAGAATGTTGAGAAAGCTCAGCTGAGTGCTTTCTCTACTCTGACATCTTAGCTCTGACTCTGCATTGTTTTATCTGTTATATAAGTTGTATTTTCCCAATATAATATAAACTCCTTGCAGGCAGGTACTATCTTTGTTGTTTCTGTATCCCCAGTGCTTGCTTAGTTCATTGCCTTGTACAGAGAAGTTATTTAATTGATGCTGAATTGAACCACATAGAGAAGATGGAAAAAAGTCATTGAGTAGGGTTCTGCAATTGGAGTTAGAAGGGTCTAGATTCAAATAGCTCTATGACAAGTAATAACCACATTAAATTTAGTAAGTTGGCAATATCTCTGTTCCTTTAACAACTGTCTAAGACTTAGCTACTAAGTCAAAGAAAAGATGTGATTTGTATTGGTTGAGGGAATTCCTATATCTCAAACATCTCATATCAAAATCAGATGCTTTGAATAGTCATATCTGCTTTATATATATTTTCTCATGAAATCATATAAACAACTATGAATATTTGTTGTAAGAGTTTTGTTGGTTTTCCTAATGGGAAAAGTGGGAAGGATAAAAAAAAGATTATGATTTTTTAAAAATATATACTGAAAAAGTTAGTGAGATATAGATACAAGTTATATTGTCTTTTACTTCCTTCTAAAAAGTTTATTTTCTTAACATTGACATTTATGTTAATATCAATTAACATTAGCATATTAAATTATATTAACATATATATTACAAACACTATATAAATATATATTTTTGTTCTGTCATTTGCCAAATAATAGTGCCCTATAATTTAATTCCTATAGGATAAGAGAGAGTTTCAGAAATTATGTTTGATACATAATATATTACAGGTATGTTTCCATAAAATCCACAAGGATTTACAGATCATGCGAGAATTTGGCACAAGCACAGGATTCACATAACTAGAAGAGGATTTAGAATGGTACTGTTTGGTAAAATTTATAGGAATTCCCACACCTTAAAGGTGTGACCTTAAAGAAGGCTAATTCTAAATCATAATAAAATCCTTTACTTTTAAAAGTTTTTTAAAAATTTAAATAAAATGAAATTAGATTTATGTGTTCTTACTAAAGACTATTAGACCTCCTACCAATATCTATTGTCTATACTGCCTCTTCCACAGATCCTTGGTATTATTCCTACTTTGAGATTCTCTTATTAAATTTGCTACGGCTACAAGTCAACTTTAGATATGAATCATACAACCTTGTGTGACTCAACTCCGTAGAAATTCTTCCTCTGTCATATTTATTATCTTTTATCACTTTTATCCAACTCTGATTATGTTACTTTTACAGATTATTCTATTGGTCATTAGTCCACTAATTAACTAAGAGGTCTAATTCAGATTTTTTCTTTTGAAACATATTAGTCTAAAGAACTTTGGTTTGTTTATTTCACTCCTTCTAACTCCAATTTTCTGACTGCTCTATAGTCATGTTCTCTTTCTAGAAGAGGTCTTATTATTTTTCTTCGAAATTCTATCTGACCATGTCATTCTCCTTCTTAATACATTTCAATGGTTCCCTCTTACCTCCAAAATCAACTATAAAAGGGCACTGTTTGACATTTAAAACACTTATAATGTGGCTCCTTCCTGACTCTGCAATCTTATATAAATATACTTATACTTATTCCCATCCATATTGTTTCTCCTTCATCTCACTATTCTGGCACAGTTGGTGTTCCTCACAAAAAACATTCTATCTCCCAAATCTATGCTTTAGGATTGATTCTTGACATTAGCCAGGACATCTAAGAAGCTCAAGTCAGTAAGGACAGCATGTAGGCATTGGGGACCATAGTGCAAACACATGGAGAAGAAAGATTAAGAGTATACTTTGCAAGCAGACCCTTAAGATATCAAACAAAATATTAATAGGCCACCTTCTTAAAAGTAGGATTTAATAAAGCAGAACAATAAGATCTGAATATTGGAAGGAACCTGAAAGGTCATATAGAAGCATCTTTTCAACAAAATGTGTGCTTGAGGGGCTGCTAAGTGGTGCAGTGGATAGAGCACCAGCCATGAAGTCAGGAGGACCAGAGTTCAAATCTGACCTCAGACACTTAACACTTCCTTGCTGTGTGATCCTGGGCAAGTCACTTAACCTCAATTGCCTCAGCCAAAAAAAAACAAAAAACAAACAAAAAAAAAAACTCTGCTTGATTATCTGAAATGGAAATACACACACACACACACACACACACACACATATATATACACACACACACATACATACACACATAAAACCTTATGTATAAAACCTTACAAAGCAGCTCAATGTATTTTTGAACAGATTAGAATGAATTCCCTTATTCTGAAATGAAATTAGTCATCCTGAGAGCTACATCTATTGATTATATTATCATTCTAGAGCATTACTTCTCTATTTCTGCCCAGTTATCAAAGCTCCCAAACTTGGAATCAAACTTGATTCTTCATTCTCACTCATCCTCATATCTACGAAGTATTTTTTTTCAGTTCATTCTCTTCATTACTTCTCATATTTTTTCCCCCCTTTCTTCTCACACAATCATTACCTTAATCCAGGCCCTCATCACATCTCATATAGATTAATGTTATAGTTCCCCACATGATCTTCTAGGAAGCTCCTTGAGGAAAGGGGACATCTTACTTTTATATTTCTTTTTCATCCAAGATGTCATTAATATTTATATACATGATTCTCGTTTTTGTAGAAATGTGAAAATAGACAAATGGTTCAGTCATTATTAATTTCTTTTTTGAATACTTTTTTCCCTTTAGTATTATATTGTGATTCCTTTCATCCCCAATCTTCTCCTTTCAGATATCTTTGCCGCCAACTCTTCAGAACCTACACATCCTTGATCTGTTTTAGTTTCTCTTTTCATATTTGTTTTCTTCAGTGTCCTTTCTCCTTCCTCATGTATCACATATACTGACTGTAGATGGCACCAATTTATTCCCTAGGGGCCTTCCATTCAAGTCCTGACCTAAGCCAATCCTACGCAGTTTGCAGGATCTAGTGCAACCACAACCCTCATGGAACAATGGCTATAAGCCAAGTACCAGGTTCAGAACCGGATACAAAACAGATGTCCATTGTACCGCCTCTATAATCCAGTCTTCAACAGTGAGTAACAGAAAAGCCTGGAGGGAGCACGACATCTGAAAGAGTATATGATATTTAATATAACAAAGACTTGGAAATGCAGGCTGAATTTGTTTAGTTCTCAGAACAAATTCTAGGTAGCAAACTCTAATTTGCATAATTAAGGCATGATAAAAGCATGAGAAATAAAAGAGTGTGATATTTAAAGGAAAGATTTCAATAGATCTGGCATAGATGACTGGACATCAATCATTTTGTGTGGTAATTCCATTATGTAACGGAGAAAAGCCACCTACTGTGAATGTCATGCTGTTATTGCCCAATGACTATTAGATATTTTCCAATATGACATCCATACTGTTACCTATTTTTCACCTTCCTTCCCCCCCACCCCTCAATAACTCTTTAAACTTGCTCTATATTCTAACCTATTTTTATCAATGGGCTTGATTGGGCATCCAGAATTGCATTCCTTTAAACATCATAGAGAGTGCCACTGGAGGCTATCAATAAGCATTTTTGCTCAAAAAGTAGGGTCATTTCTTGTTGGAATCTTTACAAAGTGTTAAGCCATTGGAGTTGATTTAATCTTAGAAAGAGATATTTTGGGCCAGAACTTGAACTAGGTACTAAGTACAACTGATGGAAACAGTGCTTGTGTTCACACCTTTAGAGAGCTCATAAGTATCTAAGAACTCAATGGAGTTCACATGTTTGGGAGATTTCAGAGAGCATGCTGGGAGATATCCCACAATCCCACTCTCAGAGAAGTAGCATAAATACAGTTCCAGTGAGCGACTCAAGAGAATAGTCTCAGGAACATCAACGGGGCTCGGAGACAGAACATTCTGGAAGAAAAGCCTACAAACCCTATCTTCGAGCCAAGAAAACATTCACATTTTGGTGCCCAACGTGGGGTGCCAAAATGTGAAGGTTTTCTGGAGGCAGCCTTAGTCTCAGTTGAAATAAATAATTACTCCAAAATCGCAGCCAGCTGGTAAAAATGCAAACGTTTATTTCTCCTTCCAAATTAGCCTGGTTAGCCCAGAGACCTATCTCTCTTGCAGCTTTGTCCTTGGCTCCTACCTCTGCTTTCTTCAGCCTCCAGTCAGCACCAAGTTGGAAGATGCAATGAATCTCTCTGTACCTCTGGTCAGTTTCCAAGCTCCAAGAGCTCCCTCTATTTATGTGTTCTCCCAAAGGTTAACTCCACCTTCTGGAGGAAGAGGGATTCTGGGTTATCTCCCAGAGTGCTCTCTGGTCCTAAGAACTTCAAGGGAAGTGAGAATTCGGACTAAGCCCTACACGTGTGAACTCCATTGAGTACTTAGATACTTATGAGCTCTCTAAAGGTGTGAACACAAGCATTGTTCAATCAGTTCCACTTAGTACCTAGTTTCAAGTTCTGGCCCAAAATATCTTCTTCTAAGATCAAATCATCTCCAATGTCTTAACACTTTGTAAAGAAATGTATTAACACTTTGTAAAGATTCCAACAATTTCTAGTTGCCCATTACTCCATCTTGTTCTTTTGTTAACATCTAATTTGCAAATGCAAATTTCTTTTTTTAGAATTTTACTTTTGCCTTGTTTATTCAGATTTCTTTTCTTTTTAATTAATGATTTTCAGAGTCTTTAAAAAATTAGAGCCCAGATATTTAATTAGTTACTAATTAATTAATTAGTTGTATATAATTTGGAAGTCAGTACACAAATAACTCTCTGAGGCTAGAGCACAGTTCCAAGTGAAAGATCTTGACATGATTCAATTTAATGAAACATAAAAATAAAACAGTACTTGACCTCAAGAAGCTTATGTTCTATGGTGGTGGTAAAGGGGGAACCACAAAATATGTATGTATAAATAAGTAAATACAAGGTAATTTGGGGAGGGTGAGAGTACTAACAACGGGGATGACCAGAGACAGCTTCATGGAGATGTCTCCTTAACACCATCCTGTGCAAAGATGCCAGGGTGTATGAAGTATGAATTCCAAAAGAGATTTTTTAAAAAAGAAAAAACATACATGTACAAAAATATATATATTAGATTTTTTCTCAGGGCTAAGAATTAGAAATTGAAATCAATTGAAGAATGGTTGAATAAATTGTGGTATGTGATTATGATAACATACTACTGTTCTAAAAGGAAACGATGAACAGAAAAACCTGTTAAGTCCTCCATGAGCTCAAGAAAATGTACTCTATATACAGTGATAACAAAGTTGTGGGATGACCAGCTGTTAATGGCTTTGCTATTCTCAGCAATACAATGATTCAGGACTTATGATGAAAAATGACATTCATACCCAGAGAAAGAAATGATTGTGTCTGAATATAGAATGAAACATGCTTTATTATAAACTTTTTTTTTTCTCGAAAATTTCTCTCTCTCTTTTTTTTTTTGGCAGGGGGATCTGTTATCTTTTGCAACGTGATTTTTATGGAAATGTTTTGCACAACTTCACGTGGGCCTTCTCAATTGGGGGGTAAGGAGGAAGGGGGCGAATAATTCAAAATTTTTAAAACAAATGTAAAAAATTGTTTTATATGTCATTAGGGACATTAAAAAAAAAGGAAGTCAGGTTAAGGAGTTTGCACTTGAATCAACAGACAGTGAAGAAACACTGAATCAGAATCAAGATTTCTTTATTTCAACCTTCTCTAATCTTTTAAATCACCACAAAGTTAATAATCTTAGAACTGTGATATCATTGAATATTAGAATTGGAACTGGACTGTAAAGAAAGGCCGTCTAGCCCTTTCATTTTAAAGAGTAGATACTAAGGCAGAGACAGGTCAAATGCCATGTCCAAGATTTGGATGAAAAATTTGAATTCAAATCTAAACTTCTTGCTGCTTAGTCTCCATTCCTCTATATCATACATCCTCTACATTACACATATTTTCCAGCCAAATAAGATTTGTCCTTATGTCCCTGTATATAACGTTTGCTTTCTTGCTTGCCTGCCTTTGCTCTGGATTGTCCTTGTCCTATTTCTCAATTTCTCTCTTTTGAAATTCTATCCATCCTTCAAAACAAAGCTGCAATGAGAATTCCTCCAAGAAGTCTTCCCTAATTCCTCCATTTCTCACTCTGGAAATTATGCTTTTTAAATTTTACTTCAAATAATACTATATTGCCTCTATTATGATTTAACCTTGATACATATTGGTATTATACTTAGTCATACACATCTTATTTTTCCTGTTAGATTCCTACTACATTGTAAATCCAACTAGGGCAACAACTATTTCTTATGTTCCTTCATTATCTGGGACCATTCTGTGCACATTGTAGGTATTTATATTCCATTGCATTTATTTGAAAATTCAGAAGTTCTTAGGAAAACTAATCTGATTATAGTGCACAGGATGAGCTGGAAAAAAGATCCCAAGAACTAGAAATTTGTTAATCAAATGTCTTAAATAAGTCTTGTTAAAGGAATTTTATTGTGTGACTTGATGCATCTATAAATGTCTCAAATGGCAAGATTGTTATAAGGAAGGTGTTTTGATATGTCTAACATGTAAGTATATCACATATGATATATATGTGAAATTTTATTACCACCTTCATCATTATCATCTCACTCATTTGAATACTCGTTATAAAACTGCTCCATGTAAATCAGCAAAACCTATGACAGTTGGGATAGATAACTAAGTTGTACACTGCACGTCTTAAAAAATCCGTATGAAATATGTATAGGAATAATTTTTTCACTCTCCAAAAATATGCATAAACTTTTAGAATTCTGCAAAATTGTCCCCTTAAATATCCCAACATTAAATCCAATTCATGTAAACTCAGATTTTTGGTTCTGCATCATGGGTTAAGCTCAGAAAGGGAGAACGCTAACTATCATGGATAACATGATTTATTTCGTCAAAAAAAAAAAAATCAGTCAAGACTATTTTATTTCATTTTTTGATATGAAATGCTAGACTAGTTGGTAGACCAATAGACTTATACAAACATACCAGACCTAGATTTGTACAAGGAATTATGCAAAATTATTAAATCATGAATAAGATGAGAGAAATTTTAGTTGAATGGTTTAGTTGAATTGTTTAAATACCTAGATCCAAAGGAGATTGCTGATAAACTGGTGAGTGTGAATCTGGTAGAGGACTACAGTTTGATTCATAGGATTATGTCTTTGGCCCTGTGCTATTCAAAATGTTTACCAATTTAATCCAATGCAACAAACATTTACTAAATTATTTCTATGTCAGATTCTATGCTAAACCCTAGGAATATCAAAAACAAAAACAAAAACAAAAAAACCTGACACCATCAGCTCTCTGGGAAACTAAAATTTAATAGAAGAGACATGCCATAAATAGATGGCAGATTTACCAAGTTTACAGAAAATGCAAAGTTTAGAGGATAGTTAACACATTTAATGTTAAAATTAAAAAGATTCCAACAATTAGGAGGAGTACTAATTTAAATGAATAACTATGATGAATATCAAATTCTATACTTAATATCAAAAAATCAACTATACAATAGCAGAATGCATCAAAACTAAATATTTTATGTGGGGAAAAAAAGAAGAGGAAATGTGAGCAGACAATAGGTTCAATGGGAGTCAAAAGTCTGAAATAAAGCATGCTGCTCCAACCACTTTTTCTGTGCAAAAGAAGATACCCACATTAAGATAAATATAGTGTTCAGAAGTAGAGAAGTGATGGACTTACTGTTCTCTATGTTGGTTATGTTATACCTGCATTACATTATTCCATTTTGGTTAAAAGAAATATATTGATGAAGTGGTGTACAGCCAAGGTAAGATGACCAGGAAAGTGAAAACACTTAAAATCATAACCCATTTAAGATAGGTTGAAGGAACTGGGCATAAAGATGAGAATGCAAATGTTAAATGACATATAAAGTTTAGCTATTGTCATTATGAGAGTGCTACTGAAGTTTACTAACAATTAGGTGGGCATAATTGTCAGACCTGTGCTTTAAGAATATAATTTTAGCAGTTATGTGGATAATGAATTTTACAGAAAACAGACTTGAGGCAGGGACACAGAGGGAGCTAGAGATTTTCAGCCTGGGGAACAGAAGACTTAGAAGGGAATGTGATACAACCATCTTCAAGTACTTAATGGGATATTATGCTAAAGATGGATTAGTCTTGTTCTGCTTGACCCCTGAGGATAGAACAAGGAGCCCTGGGTAGAAGTTGCCAAGATGCAGATTAAGGTTTTCTGTAAGGACAGACTCCCCAACAATCAGAGATGTCTAAATGTGGAACAAGTAGGTTTCCTATTACTGAGGAGTCTTCAAGTAGGATATGGATATTTTTAGGTAAGTTGTAGAGATTTCCTACTCTTCGTATTCAAAGTATTCCATACTCTTCATATTCAAATAATTAAATGAGTTGAGAATCAAAAGGAAAGAGCAACCAAAAAATTAATAATGATTTTGATGCTAATAAAGAACCCTATGAAGTAATTCATGGAATCTGATGGTGATAGAGGGAAAGACAGTCTTCATACTTTAGCCTATGGATACAGTCCTTTGACTTCATACTGATATATGTACTTTAATGGGATTAAGATGTTAAAAAAGAAAGACCACTTCTTTTATGAAATATCTCACAAGTCAAGATATGATTTAGTAGAATTTAGAATTCATACATTCACTGTTTCTAAGGAATTCAAAGTTTGGAGGGGTTACAATAGAAAATATTATTCTCAAAATAAATTTAATTGGTCTGAAAGTTTGATTTTCCAAGTGTTGATTCATTCCACAAGCAAAAACTCCTTTTTAAGTCTTAAAAGGAGATATTAGAAAAGCTTCTAACAATTTCATGACCAGACAACATCAGAACTTGCTAAAGTAGCTAACAGATAATACTTCTAAGTATGTAAATATGATGTGAACTGTTAGAGGTACAATGGATAAACAAAAGACATATTTTTTGAAACAGAGAGGTATTAAATTAAGTTGGGTCTCATGAGGGAGGGTCATCATGAGTAAAATATTGCATGAAATTTTTCTAGTACAATTTTAGAAGTTTATCATTCTTGGTTACCGATTCAATTAATTTTATAAAATAGCCATTTATAATCTTATCTCCAAAAATGGTGAAATAACAATTAATCATGAATGTTCATATATCTATAGTGAAATTTTGTTAGTATACAATGTAATGTACAAATGAATTTCTACTGGATTTTTCCCTAAGCTATAATTAAACAACAGAAACTATAAAAAACACCAAGGAGACTTAAAAACAACACAATTTAATAACATATACTTTGCCATTTTTGTAAAAAAAAAAAAAAATGATAATGAGAATGTTTAACCTTTAGTATTTTTGCTTCCATGCTATAACCCTGCAAGCTGTAAACAAATTACTCTGTAATAGAAGAAAAAAATAATCGAGCAATAAAAAGAAAACAAACAGGGAATTAACGTTACTCTTAACTAAGGATATGAGACCACACACACACAATTTAGAACACTCAAATATTTTGAGTTTGGATACAAAACAAATCCAAAAACAAATAATATATCTAGCTGCCTCAAAAGAAACAAACACACACACACACACACACATGCAAACACATATATACAATTGATTTAGAAAACTATTTCCCAAGACAAACATTCTTTAAATTGTCAGGATTGGTCTGAAAACAGGAGTCTGAGGAGAAAAGAACAACTAAAGGAATATCCTACTGATTTAGATGCTCTTAAAGAGCCCCCCAAAAAAAAGGGGTTCATGGGATCCAATAGTGGGAATACTGGGCTTGGGGTTGAAGATTCTTCATACCTTCACATATGATACAAGGGCCCTGATTTCAAATAAAAATGTATGTGTTCAGATATAAGGACATTAAGTAGTTTTCTAAAGAGATATTTCTAAAATTATTCCTGTTTCAGCTTCTGAGGAATTCAAATTTTTTTTTCTTTCCAATATTACTGGGAGGTATTCCTTTAGAACAAAAACATTTACAAAGATAAAAGCTGCCTTACTTTTTGAGGGGTAGAGGATGTAGGGCATATGAATTGAGGTTTAAAAAAAAAAGCATTATAAAATCATCATATCTACTCTTATGTCATTTTTTCTTTTGTTAATTTCCTGAACTATAAATATATTATATTCATTACTCTATATCTTTTTAAAAATACATTTGTGTTACCAATCTTTCTCTGATTCTCACATTTAACACTGATTCCTGAATGGAGGAAAAAAAATCAAGCAGATCTAAAATATTTGTTATTCATTTTTTATTTTATTAGCGCATTTATACTAAGTTAGAATTACACACAAATTATATTTTTACATGAAGTTGTATATATTTTAAAATCTTCTTGCTAACCAATGTTTCTAAGTGAAGCAAAAATATTACAGTAAATTTAGCTCTAAAGAAAGTTCAATGAATAGGGACATCAGGAATAATCCCTAATGTGCAATGCCACTTAAAAACTATAATTTCACTTTTCAACTAGCAATATGTTAATACATTAAAAGTTATACAGTAATGGATTCCTTATTATGGCTATTCAGATATTCAATATTAATAACATATGTCATGACTTGCCATGTGAATTGGGCTGTGGTGATGAGAACCAAACTTTCATATTCTGTGAAACACATTCTTATAAGATGAAACAAAAGCAGATGTAATAAATATTGTGAAAATGCAAAGAATATAAATGAATAATAATAAATTCTTTAATATTTCATGATGTAAAATTTTTCATGATCAAAATTTTAAGTGCCCTTTTTCTTAAAAATAAAAGGACAAAAAGCTGCAAAAGATAGAAAATAATGCATTATTTTACACTCATCTTCCATGATAATAAAAACTGTGCCAAAAATAAATATAAGCTATTTAATTTTATTTCAAATAAAATGCAAAGAATTTGTTCTTATGACTAATGGCAAATATGTCTAAATAAGCATGCTTTTGTTCAGTTGTTTCAGTTATGTCCAACTCTTTGTGACCCCATTTGGGGTTTTCTTAGTTTGCCTCATTTTACAGATGAAACCACTGAGGCAAACTGGGTTAAATGATCTGCCCAGAGTCACACAGCTAAATGTCTGAGACCAGATTTAAAATCAAAAAGAGGAATCTCCCTGACTGTGGGCCCTACTTGCCTCAATATCTATACTTATATACAGGAGGCCATGTCATGATATTTGGAGGTGTGACCATGGAATTAGGAAGTCCTGGATTTAAGACTTACCTTTTGTCACCTCCTAGCTATGTGATAATGGTTAGATTACTTAATTTCTCAGTACCCTATATAATTCTCTAAGAACATAATTTACAGATGAATGCCATCTTTATCAATGAAGGAAATTTACATATTGGGATCTCCACACTGAGATGAAATATCAGATCAAAACATTATACACATACACATACACAAAATATATGTAAAACACTGTGTGTGATGATAACATGAACACACATATACAACACACACCATTGCATATTCTGTGCCAGTACTACAAAGGAAAAATACAATTTAAAAAATCTGGGTATACTTCATAACTGTAATTAAGCAAAAGTTAAAGTTTTTCTTTCCTTTAGTACATAAATTACTTGGGAATTTTTTCTTCTAGATATATCACCATCAAGTTCTAAAAAATTAATAGGTGTGCATAAATCATATTGAAACTAAAATTTGTAAAGATCTAAGGAAAAAATAACTATAAAGGAGAAGGAAAATATTTATAGGTAACCTACTATGTGCCATGCATTCTGCTAAGCAGTTTTACAAAAATTAGTTCATTTGATCATCACATCAACCTTTGTGAGGTAGTAGGACTTATTAAAAATATAAAGAATATACATTATGAAACACATTATAAAATATATCATTTTAGATGTAGCTAAAGGAAATAATTATACAAAGGATAGGAAGATTAAAAGATGTAAAAAAGGAAAATGTCATGGAATAGAAGTATGAAAGATATGATTGCTATAATAGCACTATTTTTCTAAAATTAAAGTTTGATATTTGGGAAAAAAAAAACAACTTCTAAATCCCAGCCAGTTTATTATTTCCCACCTTCCCATAAATTGTGATTATAGAAAAATTACTGAGGTACTTATCCAAAGTTTGCATTTTATTCTATAAAAGTTAAGGTATCATATTTTTACCTACTATTGCTGATATAGGTTTGTTTCATCAATAACATATTTCCTGCCA
Organism: Sarcophilus harrisii; assembly: GCF_902635505.1. NCBI lineage: Eukaryota > Metazoa > Chordata > Mammalia > Dasyuromorphia > Dasyuridae > Sarcophilus > Sarcophilus harrisii. The sequence goes on along the minus strand of NC_045426.1, from coordinate 580,887,873 downwards.
AACTCTCACATCTAAAAACAACTATATTTCAGAGTTAGTCTTTCTTCTTGACCTTTAAATTACCATTGGGATCTATTTGGCCAGGAGATAATATTTCCAGAAATGAGGTATACAACAGGAAATGAGGGAAAAGTCCATCTGTTCATATTAGTGCAGACACAAGTAGTCTCCTAAATCTAATGATAACTTCCACAGGTACCAATGTTGTCAAGATTATTACTTTACTATTATTATTACTAAAAAGAAATGTGAAAGAAGGGGAATTTCAAAGGGAGTTTTATCTCTAATTATATTAGTGCTGCTAGGTATAGCTATTGCCACTACATTATGGAAGGTCATTTTGTATGAACTGGACCACACTATGGTCACAATTGGTAGCAGTATACTGATCATCATATAAAAGCCACTGAACACATGAAAGGAATTACAGCACATCACACATCAAACATTTTGGCCTTGTGCTTCCTTCCTCTAATCCTACTGGCAGGAAATGCTCTACATATCCTGTGAGGTGACCAGACACATTTAAAAGTGCTCCCTTGCTCAAAAAGCTCCTGCATACAGAAATTTTTCCAAATTAAGCTGAACCACTTCTACACGGCACTAATATATTATCTCCTTATTTTCAACACAGAAATGGTTCTCCAATGATAAGGTAATGTAATTTTTTGCTGACACAGTTTTTAAAAAAGAAGATACTATGAAAAAAATCCACTGTCCAGTGATATATGATAGCATATACAGCAGATTCTCCTGCTTTTATAAACTGATTTGAATACATTTTATTACTGAATGAATGTAATTAAATTGAACAAAAAGTACAAGGAAAATATTTAGGGCTAATAGGTCCAAAAATTCTAATTAAGTTATCATTTTATTTAAAATGTATTGAGTAGAATCACTGTACAGAAGATGTATCTATATGAGTAAGGCTAATTGATATTTCTTAGAAGAAAAATTTATGTGATATTTAAATAGTTGACTGAATTACATTTTTGGGACAAACTCAGAGTGAATGTTAATTAGAAACTGGTCTTTTATGAGATGAAATAAGAAGATCAAAATATATATTTAGTACTTTTGCCTTTTTTGTTATATAGTAGAAACAGTTTAACATGACTTAGCTAAATTGTCAATTTAAGTGTTGGGGCATAATATGAAATGTTTACCTTCTAAGGTATTTCTTACCTAGTTGCCAAACTGAACAATGTATTTTCTGTAATTGGGTGAGGTTTTCATATTTTTTCTCTAGTTACTGGAAGATGCAAACAGTTCTGTGGTACAATACCTCAGTCTTATCAGGTGTTCTTTAAAATCACCTGGAAATGCTGAGGTTGCGTTTCACTGAACTCAGAAGCCTCAAGATGACAGATCAGCACTTTAGACTTCACGTGTAGGAAAGAATTCAGTGAAAAGGATGAAGTGTCCAGAGTGTGTTTGATAAGCTGATATGGGACAGGGATTCTTTTCACTGTTGTGTCAGTTTATCAAACCCATACCTGGACGCCAGTTACAGTTAAGGAGTAGTGGCAATGTGGAAAATGCCATCATCGTGGACACAATCTTTATTCTGCACATCTATCTCATCCTCAGCTACACTGTCATATGGAAGCATCCATGACAATGCAGCTCCATATATCTGTTAAGTGATAATTAAACCTGGCACAAACTTAGCAAGGACTCATGATGATGTAGTGAAGAGTTCCATTTTATTATATTCTGGATCTGTTTATCTGTAAGCAACTTAAAAAAACTTAAAAAAAAAAAAAAACCTTTTATAGGGAGCTTAAGTTAGTTTTTCCTAAATGCATTTAGATTTTTACGTTGAAAATGACACATCATCTAATTTATATTTTAATATATTTAACATCTACTGGTCATCCTGCCATCTGGGGGAGGGGGTGGGGGGTAAGAGGTGAAAATTGGAACAAGAGGTTTGGCAATTGTTAATGCTGTAAAGTTACCCATGCATATAACCTGTAAATAAAAGGCTATTAAATTAAAAAAAAAAAAAAGAAAAAAAAAAAAAGAAAATGACACATCAAAAGATTTAATATAAATTTGTGATTAATGAAGTTATAAATCAACAAGAATCCTATTATCAGATAGTGAGTTTTTAATTAAAAAAAAATTCTTCATCCAAGTGGTCAAAGTAATTTTGTTTTATAAAAAAAGCTTTAATGTTGTTTTAAAATATATTAAAATCTGGCAGAGGCACCAGATTGACCAAGTATACAGGTGAGGGAAAAAAAAAAGTCTAACAGAAAGGAAGGACACTTTAAAATCTGTAGCCTTTGTTGAAAAATTTCACTAAAAGAAATATTTTAGACGTTAGCCATATATCTAATAATTACTTCTTATTGACTTATTGTTAATGGGTAACTTAAATTTAATATGTTAAAATCAGTTTTGTATATAAGATAATTTTGCTTAATGACTAGTGTGCTGGATACAGAATTAGAAAGACATGGGTTATATCAACACCACTGGCAATTGTAAACTGTAATCATAAGCAAGTCACTAAACCCGAGTCTCAGCTTCTTCATTTGGAAAAACAAACAATGAAATGTGTGATCTTTGAAATTTTTTAATGGCTTCCTTTATATGAAGTGATGCTCCATCAATTGATCTGAAGAAAATTAAGTCAGAAAAGTAAAATTCAGAAGTTTCTACATAATAAAAAATAAAAAAAGATTGCTTTCAAATTTTAATTTGAGAAACCAGGATTTAAACCCGCACCTTTACATCAAATGATTACTTTATTAATTCTACATCTTTATAAGATATCCCAATGAGATTATAAATATTTTTCTTTTGTTGTTTTTAGAAAGAGAGGTGGTGTGCAAAAATGTATGGAAGGAATTCTCTAGATACTTCACATTTCTTAATGAGAAACTATGGAGTGACAAGGTCAGTACGTAGACTGTCCAATAAAGCCTTCTATTTCATAACTTTATTCTGTATTCCTTGTGTACTGTCATATATACACATACATACATATATGATGTAAAGTCATAACTGGAGTGACTTGTTTTGATTCAGTGTACTTAAAATGCTTAATCAAGGTATTTCTAAAAAGTGATATAAAGATATGTATTCATGATCTTTCAAATGAATAATTACCTTAATTATTGCTTTGGAGAAGTCTCATTAAAGGGAACACATTGCTGACCACATTTTTATTTTAAATGAAATATAAGTGATTTTATAAGTTCAGTTTGAGTCACTGTTACTGATGACAACAACCTCCTGCCTTTTCCCATATCTCAAACTCTTCTCTGTAAAAAGCATTGTGAATGACTCCACAAAAGCTCTAGTATTTCTTGGATTCCTGCAAGGTTCTTACCTTAGTTTTGTAAACAAGTTCCTACGAGGACTTTTGATATACTCTATGCTTCATATCACTCTGTTTGACTTCTCGTGAAATGATGAGATTAAGTAACAAAGATGATGATAATAAAATACCCTGTTACATTTTTACTGCTATGTCCAATAGTAATCCACTATACATCAACTATCATAAGGATAATTAAACAATAAATACCCTTGTTTATATGCCTTAAAAATGTATAAAATGCTATTTTCTAGAATTTATTAATAGCAATATGGCATATTAAGCAACTTTATTCATTGGCAATCTTTTCTAAAATACTATGAGTTTCTAGAGGAAAATAACAAAAGCATCATTAAAAAGGGTTAAATATAGTTGATAAAACATTCCAAAATCCATGCCAGTAGGACTTAAGAGTCATTTTCAGCACTGTTATTGAGGTAGCTTTTGGCAGCAAGTAGAAACATATTCTTAGAAACCTACATCCTGCCACAGGAAGCCACAGAATACACCATAACTCTCTGAATGCCAAATTTAAACCCAAAGCCTTCACACTAGATCAGCTAAAGAACATGACAAGGATTCATTCAGCCAAAGGTGTTTTCAAATAGAGCTTTTAGGCAAGTTACTCCAAATAACAAATAGGTTCGATATCTCTCAACTTGCTAAAAAGAGGTTATTTGCAACCAAACACTACATATTACAGGATTAGGACTATAACATCCCCAGACACTAAATATGCCCTGCCAAACACCAAAATGACAGCTATTTAAAGATATATTAGTGTTCTCCATTTTTCATATGAAAGGAAAATTCAGAGTGGGATCAAAGATTAAAGACGGGGGAGGGAAGAAGTATAAACAATGTTGCTAAAGTCTGATAATTTAATTTTCACACTACTTTTGGTAACCATATACATCCCATCTTTCCATCTAACTGTGGTTTAGCATTAAAATACATATGCTTAGCCATAGGAAAAACTACAAAGTACATTCAGGAATCAGCACAAGACCTGAAGTTTTAAAATCCCTTGAAATAAAAGCTATGATTCATTCATATACTTATAGAAAAAACCTGATAAAAGTGAATGCTCTATACATTTTATTGTCCACACAAACATAATAGTGTTGTTTAATTTTTACTAGATTTTACCCATGTTTGGAGCATTTAAACTCTCAAAGTCTATCACATAATCAGCAGCATGCTAACATTTTTATGAGAAACTCTGTTGACTGTATGTAGTTTAAAATTTAATTTGTATATATGTATATGTATATATATACAATTTGTGTATATACACATATATGGGTATATGTGTATATCTATTTATATCTATATCTATCTGTATGTGTATGTGTTCACATACATTTTGATTCCTAAAGGAATGGAAGCTTCTGAGGGCTCCAGGAACTATGACATTTTTGCCTCCATATACTGAAACACAGTAGAAACTTAAGAATGTCTTTGAAATGACTGGCTAATGAGTAGTTAACATAAAATTCAGAAGAAATTAAAATTTGGAATGGTGTTGTGACCTATATATACAATAATTCTGCTTTCCAGTTAAGTGGTGCCAGAAAATCAGCCGAATGACTCATCTAAAATTCCACCTAGAATTAAGGATTTAGTGTCAGAACTTTGGCCATGACACTGAAATAATACTTTCTACATCACCAATAATATGCTCATCTTTATGTATTATAAGAAAAAAATACTTTGCTTAGTGATAATGAATTGAACATAACAGATTTTATGTAGCTTATGATATCTTTTTAAAGAAATTCTGTGTTAAATGCTAAATAAAGTCCTATAATTAGCCTTTGACTTTAAAGAAACATGATAACTATAACTTATATTTGTATAGTTACAGTTTTCAAAGAGTTTTCACACTTATATCTCATTTTCAGGAACTAAATATTTATGAGGAATTGATTTTAAAATGAATTTCTATAAGGTAAATTAGATTGCCTCATGAGCTTACTCTACAATGAAAAATGTATAACCACTTCTGTTGCTGCTCCCTTTGCTTTGTGCTAATAATAGGACTATAGAGAAATACTGGGAGATGGAGAACAGCAGCTTTTTGAAAATTTTTACATGTAAGGGAGAAGCACACAAAAACCACATTTTACACATACCCCTAGAAAAAGCCCATCAACAATTATTCTAGGAGAAAATTTCAATTAGTTTCTACCTTCCCAAATTTAAATAGAAAATAAACTATCTTATCAGGGACATATATCTGTTATTAATATGCTACAAAATATATATATTCAGGTTGCCTTGATGACAGTTTGCTAATATCATGAATAGTTTTCTTTATAATATTATCTACTTTTGTAAAGAAAAGAAACAAAACCTAAAAACTAGGTACTTTCCTATGCTATTAGCTTGTGGGCCCCAATAAACACTGTGAATTTGCAATAAATTGTATAACTGAACTAAAAAAAGATATAGAAAATGTCTGAAAAAAAAGAAATGGTTGAAATATTCAACAATTGACAAAGTCTTTCAAGAGCTGTGGTTTAAATTGGTCACAGATAAAATCCCAGAAGGGACATCAGAGGACCCACAAATATTTATGGAATGAACCACAAGCTGTATACAGAAGTTCACAAATGTCCCATTACAAGAAGGCTCTAGTTCTTTCGGTAACAGATGCACAATACTCACATTATATTCTAGCTAAGAAACTTACTAATTAAAAATTTTACAAAAGAAAAAAGATGTCTTCAATATTATTTGAAAATTCAATAATTAAAACATTTGACAGAACAAAGTATGTAATAAATTATATTTTATATTAAATGTTCAGTTTGTAGTGTAATGGTAGATTTTGTGAATTAATTTTTGAGAAAATGCCACAGCACAAAATTTCAAACCATTCTCCAGCCTATTCCAATTCTGTATATCCAGTAATATAAACCTCACTTCCAGAGGTTAATTAGAGCTAAATTACACAGAATGAGAAAAGTGGGAGTTACTTGACATCTACATTTTCCCCCAGGTTAAAAAAAATTGCACATCATGAACTTTCTTGGATTGGTAAATTTCTTAAAAACTCAGAACCAAATTCCCCAAGTCCCTCAACTAATCTAACTGCTCAGTAAGTACCCTGCATTGAACACAATGGGCATCCAAATTCTTTTGGAAAAGAAGCCCTTAAAATTCTGTTCTAAGTATATAGTATTGTGTGGTACATATACTGTTGTTAATCATTGAACTCAATATGCTAGAATCCCCCCACAGCATGAAATAGGCATGTGTAAATCACTTCTATATGTGTACTCCCTACTTTAACATAACTGTCACAACCTTGCTATATGATTTTAATAACTGCAAATTTCAATATGCAAAATGTCATCACATATAAGCAAACTGATGACAACTTTAGATATGTTTTTTAATCAGTGTTCTACTCTACTGAGCTTGAAGAGAAATATTTTGATATTTTAGTTTACTTTGGTAAGGATGGAAATATAATAAAATAAAGATGGTATGAAAAAGCATCACTTGTTCCATTTATAATTTTGGAGGAGAATTGTGCTGGCTAATAAATTTAGCAAAAACAGTAAAAAGCAGCATAATGTCCTTTTTAAGAAGGTGAAGATATATATGCATACTATCAGGCTACAAGTATTCATTAAGTACCTCTTATGTGCTAGGTACTGTGTTAAGAGCTAGAACTACTTAGAAAGACAAAAACGTGGTCCATATTTTCAAGGAGCTCATATGTTAATTGGGAAGAAATCATAAAAGTAACTAGTTATAGAAAAGTTATTATAAAGAATGTTAAAAATTAAAGAAAACTTTTCATTCATTTTCAATCAACATTTTATTAAACATCTGTTATATGCCAGGTCTGGTGCGAGTGCCAGAGGATAGATACAATTATAAAAACAAGTCTTTGCCTTTAAAGAGCTGGTAGTAGTAACAGGTCATGGAAAGGTTACAAAATGTACAAATAGAAGTAAATACAAGTTGTTTTAAAGAAGCAGAAAATATTAACAATGGAAGAGAAAGGAGATGTTATTAGACTTTGTACTGAAAGCTTTTCAAGTTTTGGAGGAGATGCAAGAACTGCTACTCTATTGACAATCTTTGAGAAGGAATTTAGAGTACATATCATACCTATGATATTATAGAAAATACGGTACATATCTTTGGAGTGGTATAGATATTAAGTGCTATAGGAGTTCCAAGAAGACCACATTAGGAGACTTTAATATAAAAAGTAAGATTTTTAACTAGGTCCAAAAAAATGAGCAGAATTTTGTTTAATAAAATGGAGGAGAAGATGAGGTTGAAAGTATCAAGAAATCAATTAATGGTCTTTTGTTAATTACTTACTATGTGCCAGGAATAGTGCTACAATGTGGTGAGGTATTCTAGGCAAGTAATTAATTAATTCCTCTAGGCAAGAGGAAGAACATGAGGAAATGTTTCCGTCAATAACCAACAAGCATTTTTATTAAGTGTCTATTATGGGGTAGAGTTAGTCTAGCTTAACTTTTTCATTTGATAGGTGAGAAAGGTGATAGGTTAACCAAAGAAATTAACAACTTCTTAAGATCACACAGGCTGATGATAGATTCAGCCCAGACTGTCTAAGGCATCCTAAACGACAGGTTAAAGAGTTTGTACTTTATACTCTTGGCCATGGGGAGTTGTCAAAGGCTTCTGAACAGGAGGATGATATGATAAAATTGGTGTTTCAAAGAAGTAATTACAATTCAACTCAATAAACTATTATTTGCCTACTTTATGTAAGACACTTCACACCAAAATGAGGAATACAACTAAATGGAACAACTTTGGCATAAGGAATGGAAAGCTGGTCTTGGGAGTAGAAGGGATGTAGGTTTGAGTTCTGCCTTTGAAACATGCTCATCTGTGAGGATGCAGTAAACTTTACCTCAGAATTTATCCATATCAATGAAAGGCTAAATAACCTTTATTTACACACTAAAATAACCAAAAGCATATATTGAATTTTCAGTGATTTTTGCCTTCAATGTTGTTTCTACTTCCTTACTGATACTAAGTTTATTACTCAAGATATCTGCTAGAGGCAACAAATTAATAGATACTTGAATTTTTTTTGACATCTTGACTGTTACACTTGAAGATTTCAACACAAAATAAACCATACAAATCTTGGCTCTAAAATACTACCCAGAATTCTATTGACTCTTGAAGGACAAGGACTTTTGTATCTATGTTGGAACATATTTTGACAGCTCAGTAATCAATTGCTAGGTTAATAAAGGAGAGCTCGGTCTGATTTCATCCAATTGATGGCATCTTTCTTGTTTAGTTATACTTATGAACAAACAAAACCTGAGAATGACAGATTTATACAGTTAGAAAGCAAGTGAGTGATGGCCTTTTAATTAACCTGAAAGAAATCTCAATAAGTGGTCACAGACATTCTGCTTGAAGACCTGCAGAGACAGGTCTCTAAGAATCAGCTCTAATTGTTGAAAATGCTTTGTTTTGTTTTTTAATTTGTACAAACTTGAAATTATCCTTTTTTCAACTTCCATCCATTATTTTGGTTCTATAATCTGTGGCCCACAGATTAAGTCCAATCCTTTTACAAGAGTCCTTCAAATATTTGAATGCCTTTATTACATCTATCTTAATTCTCCACCTTATATGCTACCTTAACTGACCTCATATGACCTGGAATTCAAGGTCCTTCATTGTCCTGGTCTCCCAATCCTCAAAATGTCATGCCAAGCACTCAAAACATTACTCTAGAAGTGTTCTGATCAGGATGCACATGATAATGAGACTATTAACTTCTTATTTCTAGAAGTTATCCCTCTCTTAATTCAGCCTAAAATAATGTTTTTCTTGTGGTCACAAAATACTTATGGGCCACTAAAATCTTTATATATTTTTTCAGACTAATCTTATCCAACCATGCTTCCCTGATTGTGAAGTTGGTTTTTTGAATCGCCAAGATATTTGATATTAATTCCTATTTGAGTCTTATTGGGTTCATTTCAAAAACCAATCAAAGTCTCTGAAGATCCTGATTTTGACAACCAGCATTAGCTATCATCTACCTGAAAATGTGATAAGCATGCCATCTCTGACCTCATTAATGTCACTGGGCCAATCACAGATCTCTGGGATACTCAAGTCGAGACCTCCTATAAAGCTGACATTGAACCATTCAATATTTCTTAAATGATATCTAACAAGGAATGAAGTGATGAAGAAGAACCGGGGTATACAGGTAGTTCTTACATAACACACAGGTACTCTGCAGGGCTGCCTTCTCTGGAAGCCTTCATATATTCTCTTGTCTGCTTCTGACATAATTTGCCATGAGCTACAGAAGTTATTCAGTCCAACCAGTTTTCAAAGACAACGAGTCACAGAGAAGGTGACAATTTGTGTGGGGATAAGGTCTTCATTTGAAGCTCTGGCCTGGAAAAAAAATCACAGGTCTGGACCTCTTGGAGGCTTTCTCTCGCCCTTTGCTCTTGTCATTCATAAGCAATCAATACTCCATCATGATTAATGACTCCTCTATGGCACTCCTTAACTGCCTTCTTTTTATCTTTAGAGTCAGTGCCTTTTATCTCCAACCTGGAACACAGCCCCTCCCACTCCTGCCTTGTCTAGAGCAACTTCACCCAACTACCCCTACCAGCTTCCTAGGCAGAGGTTTGACCCTGTTACTACTCAGTGTAAGAACTTTCAGTGGTCTGCTCCCCTCAACTAGACATTTAAAGATGTTTACAGTCTGGCCTGAGCCTGTCTCAGGTAGCTGGAGGAAAAGTGAACAAAGTGCTGGACCTCCTATCTAGCCTCACTTACAGATTGTATGACCCAGGCAAGTCACTTAACCTCAATCTGCCTCAGTTTTTTTCAACTCTGAATTGAAGATAATAACTGTACCAACCTCCCAGTGTTGTTGTGAGGATCAAGTGAGATAAAATTTGTAAAATGGTTAGCACAGTGCCAGGCACATAGCAGGTTCTATACAAATAATTTACATAACTAATTCAGCTGAAACAACATAATGCTGCTGATGGAGGTCAGAATGGACAACCTTGTAGGTCAAGAACAATGTATTAATTAGGTTTATTTCTTAAGTTTTGAAGGATAGTGAATTGACTTAGAGTGCACTGAAATATGTGGAATAGCAAGCAATATAGGATAAAGATAAGTTGTAATTTGATTGAAGCATGGCAAAGGCATACATTTTGCAGTAGTAAAATTACCAATGTGAAAAATGAAAGCTTTGCATAGTTTAAATAGCACCCCCCTCCCCTTTTTTTTTTGCATGAGGCAATTGGGATTAAGTGACTTGCCCAGGGTCACACAGCTAGAGAGTGTTAAGTATCTGAAACCACATTTGAACTAAGGTCTTCTGACTTCAGGGCTGATACTCTATCTACTGCATCTAACTGCCCCCTAAATAGCTTTTCAAAGGAATACTGCTTGAGGGTACTTATTTTTAAAGTAGCACTGTAAAGATTCACTGAGTCCAAATTTATAAGAATAAACAATTTTGCCTTTGTTAGCTTGGTTCAGGGTTTCCATACTTTCTCACCAGCAGTGTCAGCATTTGTTTCTTTAGTGCTTTAAAAAGTCTGATTAATTAAGTCTGTTTGCCTACAAGAAGCTTTCAATTAAACATTCCCTAAATTAAATTTCAATGAAAAATGGAACCTGTGAATTTTTATAGAAAATGTGATCACACATATTTAACATGTATAGGACTGCTTGCCATCTGGGGGAGAGGGTGGAGAGAGGGAGGGGAAAAGTTGGAACAGAAGTGAGTGCAAGGGATAATATTGTAAAAAATTACCCAGGCATGGGCTCTGTCAATAAAAAGTTATAATTATTAAAATAAAAATAAAAGGGGTGAGGTGGAAGACAATAGAATGAAAAACAATGGTTAAAAAAAAAAATGTGATCACAACAAAGAGAGAATGCATGAAATACATGCTAATAGAGGAAAACTATATTATAAAAAGGAGTGTTATTTCATATATATCCCCAATCCAAATATGCTCCCTTATGCAACTGAACAACTGAAAATATCAAAAGCTTGACATGGCAAGCCTAATGCCATAATTTTCTAGTCTTCTACACCATTATAGTGAAGTTTTAGCTATCTAGACAAGCTATTTTTTTTTTAAATAAAAAAGTAAAAACAAAGTGTTATTAAGATTTACATGAAGGTACACATATAAACTCTACAAGAGTTAATATTTTACTGACATATCTATATCAAGTAGATGAACTACATAATTATCTAAAATGAACAAGTTCAAAGTCCAATGGTAAAGTCCAAATAAAGTGTAGACTTGAAAATTTTTAGAAACATACTTCACTTTCCAAAACACATTTGAAAGCATCAGAGATTTAGAGCAAGATTTTCTGGTTGCATCCTTTCTTCCAAAACTCTTTCTGTAGTGAGGTCAAGATAAGAATACAAAAAAATGAACTACTATCTCATATAAGATTCTCACTTTTACTTGTGAATTAAAATTGTTAACTTATTCATTAACCGAGTCATATATATTCTAAGTGTAGTAAATCTTAGAATAAACAAAGTAGGAGAGAGGTTTCTATTATATTTCAATGTTTAGGGAAATATTGGGAAGATATAAAGAAAACATAAATATAACTCATTAAAATACTGAAACATATTAATTATAAAACCACATGAGTTTAATTCTCTACTCTTGCATTCTAATAAGCAATGCAATCCATTTAAAATATATAAACCAGTGAACCTTAAGTACAAAGGCCTATTGGTTTTCTGACACCTGGAATTGAAGGAGCTGACTTAGGGAGGGAAATTTTACAATAACCTTGCTTTCTATGATATCATTTCCCCAGATTTGATGGCTAATAGAACAAATAAAGAATCAACAGAAGAGATCTTGTTAAAAAAATAACTCTATAGTATTTTAGGTGGAAATGATTATTACTGAATTCTATATTTTAAGGAGAAAAAAATACTTTTCAATCCTAAAAAGGAAAATCAAATTTAGTCATTTCCTTTTTATAAGCTAACCTGAAAAAGACAATTTAATTTAGCCTGTTTTCTTCCTTTCTTCCTTTTCCTTTCTCCCTTTCTTTTCCTTTCACCCTTCCTTCCATTTCCTTTCTCCTTCTTTCTTTCTTTTTTACTTTCTTTCTCTTCCTTTTCCTTCCTTCCTCCCTTTCTTCTTCTTCCTTTTTCATAAAGAGTATACAGAGCAAATTTCTTATTGACTTTGTTTTACTCTACATTAATTAATTTCATGATATTCATTAGTGTGCCAAATTCTATAATGAGTTCTTTTGCTATTTTATTCATTTATTGATTAGTCTGTCTCTGACAAACTTCTCTCCATCAAATAAGGCTTTATGGACAGTCTTATTTGCCCACACAATAAACAGTATGAATACAGTAACTGTACTCGGAATCCTTAACTCATCATGGATGTGGGAGAAAATGAATGCTTTACATCCAGTCAAGCTTCATAATCAGCATTTATTTGCTTTTCAGTTTCAGAACATTTAATTTACTTTTTTATTTAGAATGGAACCTATTAATAAGATAAACATCTGTTAAAACTTTTCTTTTTGAAATCATCATATTTGGATTTATATTGACTTAAATTCTAATGTTTGTGAAATAAATTGGATTATTTCAAGAAGTACAAATTTCAGCATTTTAGGATGAACTTATTCCAATATAAAATTTAAATGCTGGTTTATCATTTTTGGTCAAATTCTATTTAATTTTAATTATCCAAAGATTGGGACTAGCATAGAAGCAGGATCTGTGAATCCATTAAGATTTCTAGGTAAGGAAATTATCAGTGCAAGTCAGTATCTTCTCTGCAACTTATCATTTGAGAGAGTTGGAAAAAGCACTAATATGTAAAGGATCACACAGTTACTAAGTGTCACAAGTGAACTCAGGCCTTCCTGGCATGGAGACCAGTTAGCTCTCTATTCACTATAGCACACTGTCTCTCTGATGGTTCAAAAGTGAATACAACAAAGGCCATGCACTCACAAATAGTTTGGTTTTGAGAAGATAATGTTCTTAATTTAACTTGTGAAAACTTTTTGAACTTATCATGTACTTGCTAATGTTTACCTGAAGTTTTTACTTGGCAGAATAACATTAATTATACCAACATTTAGAAATAGGATTGCTTTTTATTACTTTGATGAAAAACAACAAGACTTTCAGCAAGGTTTACTGTGGTCAGATGATTTCATTGTAAAAACAACAGTTTTTGGTCTATATCAAGTGCTCCCATTGTGAAGAAAATATAAGCTCAAAAATTTGTTAATAAGCTATATAAGTGTTTTTCATTTGAGTGGTTATGAAGATCAGACAAATATTATATACCAATAAAGTCAAAACAAAAAACACCTCAAATAACAAGGTTACTTGCCTTGTTGGCTTAGTCTCCAAACCATCATGTACAAAACAATTCAAATACCAGTTTAATTTACTGTCTTTCATTAACAAAAATGGGAAAATAGAATGAGTGGCTAGTAGCCAGGAATGGAAATTGAGACATGTAGCTCTTTTATTTTGTCAGTTTAAACTTTTCTCTAATAACTAAAGTGACTAAAGCCATTACTGTCTGGTGAAATCTGAGTTGCTTATGTTAAATAAAGCCATGGGTAGATAATCTACTCTAAGAGGATATGCACATTTCAGGGGGGAAAAAAGTTACAATTAGCATAGTGAAGAGGATGATGACAACTGCGTTTTTTTTCTTTGAGTATTTCCTCTACTGAAAAGTATCTTGGAGAGAGAAAAAAAAAAAAAACAACAAAACCCTGCAGCTTGTAGATGATAATTATCTTAGAAGGGCCTTCACATATTACTTAATCAAAAGAAAAATTTTACATCACCCCAAAACACATTAACTCAAAAGAAGGGAAACAAAAAGTTAGAATAAGAATGCTGGATATGAAGTAAAATGACCTAAATTCAAATCTCATTAGGTATTTGTTTAACTGTAGGTGTGCTGTTTAATGTCACTTGGTCATGGTTTTCTCATCAAAAAATCAGATATTCAGACTTGGGATTTTTGCAACCACCTAGTCCAAATTCTTCATTTTACAGAAAAGGATCAAAAAGACCCTGCACTAATTAGACCTCACCAAATTGAAAAGCTAAATGAGAACATGCCCATTGAGAAACAAATAATTTTCTAAAACGTGCTACATACATGATAGTTACTGTTCTCTGAGGGAGGATTTCCCCTTTCATAGTTATCCCCTTGGTTGACTACATGCACTTCTAACTTCAACCACACTGACATTATTTAAATTAGTTCTGGAACTGTTTTTCTGAAGTTGCATTCAGAGTTGGTTTATGAGATTCATAAGAAAATCAAATTATTTACTTTATATCTTTGTATGGGACCACATGTGGTATTTGACAGTTTGATCCATTGGTATATTTCACTTGCAGGTGTGGTTTTGGAAAGTGGTTGAAGGACCTCAGATATTTATCCTATAGAAAAGAAAACTTATAGAGGATATGAGCTGCTTTTCCAAGTCATATTGGAGAAACTTTTTTTGCTGGGCCCCAAAGCCTAAAACATAGACCACTGTGTTGAAATTACAGGGATCAACATAAGAATGAAATTTTTACCAATCAAAGCTTTCTTTCCAACAACAACATGGAAGATGTAGAATGGCTCTTCAAGTAATGAAGTAATTTGCTACAGAGCTGGGATTTGAACCCATTTTCTCTCATTCCAAATCTTAGGCTCTCTCTCCTAACTATAAAAACTTTAAAATATTGACTATATTATGAGAGACAACATGGCACAATAGATAGAAAGACTGGTCTTGGAGGCAGGAAAACAAGCATATAAATTCCACATCTGATCTATATTGGCTGTGAGAGCCTGAGCAAGTCACTAATTCGCTTCTGGGCAGTTCTCTAAGGCAGTGCTGGGCATTGTCCACCAATGAAATCAAAGGTCCAGCCCCTTAGCCATATCTTTCTGTATACTTATTCCAGTTAGAAGAATGTTTAAGACTGCTATCAATGTCAGCAATTAATATTCCAAATCAGAATCATGCAATCTGTGAGTTGCTCTCTAGTCTATCTTGTAGACTATTCCATGGTTTCCAAGCCTCTCCTTGAAGATTTCCAGAGAGGGAAAAAACACATTGCTTCCAGGGATAGCTCATTATATGTTTGTAAATCTGAAGTGATATAAAGTTTTTCCTCAGTAAGATCCGTATCAGTCACTTTGCAGTTTCTACTTTTTACTTCTTGGTCTGTTCTCTAAATCTAAAGAAAATATTCAATTCCTTTTCACATGATAGTCCTTCAAATACTTGAAGACTGCTATGATGTCTCCCAAGTCTTCTCGTTTTTATGGTAAACATTTATTTTTTAAACCAATCCTCATAAGACATGTTCTCTAGTCCTTGTCACTATCTTGATCTTCCTAATGTACGTATACTATTGCTTGTTTATATTCTTCATAGAATGTAGCACCCAAAAGGGAGTCTATCTAGTACATGATATGTGGTCTTTCTAGTATTATTAAATTACTTTCTCTATTGAACAGTATGTATTCCCAACTCTTTCCTGATATCATCTTTTCCAGCTCCCTGTCTCTGTTCCTCCAAATTCCATCCCAATCCCCTCACCTAACAACCCTTAAATATCTATTTGGTCCAGACCTATAATGAATAACAAGGAATATATATGTAAATTTGCACATTTTACTTGTCAGAGACACACACACATAAAATAAATTAAATTTTGCCACTTGTAGTAAAGACAAACTTACATACAACAAACCAGGAATTCTGTATGAAAAAAATGAAAGAAAGAAGTAGGAGTCAGAAGTAATTCTCTTATCATCTGCAAATACTTTCACAGAGAGAATTTTTACACTGTAAATCCCTCAGCAATGACTTGTTTCCGGAGAGACCCTGAAATTCATAATATGCTCAATTTCCAAGAATAGAGAGAAGAATATCAATTTAATATAGAATTGGACCAAAAGACTCAGGCACATATATCATTCTCTTCATCATAACTATGAAGCTAATAGAACTATCAGAAAAAGGGGCCAACTTCTGATATTGTTTAAACTGAGCACTCCCATGCAGATGACCTAATTCCAATGCCATTTCTATTTCTGTCATTCTATATCCTTTGATGCTGATGATATATTATTTTAAATAGTTTTAAGTGAGATCTTGAAATACTTTTGGTATTCTATCTTGTGAATATTATTCTTGCATTTATTATTCAGAAACTGCTTTAGGATGTAAATTTTCTAAAAGTGCCACTGGGTGTTTTGCCCAGCATTGAGCACATTCTATAGTTTGGAACATTCTGTGAGTCAGTAAAGTGAAGCCACAGACAACACAGATCAAATAAAATTGACCATGAGGAAATCATTCTTTATACCCATGTTCATATGTAGGAGCCCCATAATCATCTCACTAGTGAGTTTACAGAAATTTGATGTGCTTCTGTCCCATTCCAGAAGGACTTCAGTTTCTGAAGCAGCCTCTAGAAATCAACTTAGTACCACAGCCCACCAGGAAATTAGGTTTGATGTAGTTCCATAGATTGGGCTTTGAGAAGATTACAATGAGAAGTACAACCTTGACACAGAGCCACCCTTTGCTGAGACTGAAACAAGCCCTACACCATGCTAAATTTCCAGAGGTAAATCCAAATGGAAATGGGTGGCTGGAACCTGCCTTAATCCAGAACAACTATGAATTCTCAAAATTTAAAGGACAGAAGGAACTGAGAGTTTAATGTACATTCTCTACATGGCTGTATCCTCTCATATCCATGTCTTGTTTAATAAATGCTAGGATGATGGCTACCAGGTTGTAATCTGCTAAATACAAAAACACCATGGTAATGATAACACATGTTATGAATATTAAATTAACATACTTGAAACATCTATTCTATTTAAGGTATTCAGATGATATTCAATTCAGTAGTCACTTATGAAGGACTTCTGTATTTGCTCTCCTTCCCCTTGCTTAAAACAGAATTTCTTTTGCTCTGTACATGGCAATTAATAAGCCATAAATACATATGAATTTAGCTATCTGTATTCCAGTTCATGGGTACGGGGAAAAAAACTTTCCCTTTATAGTTAGAGATTGGTCTTCTTCCACCAAAGACCAGAGAGGGTTGTACCTACCTGAAAATACTCAGTTTTAGAGAAGAAGGGAAGAGAGAAATATAGTATAGAATATTTCAACAAAGCAATTTAAACAAAATAGAAAAAAAAATGAGATACCTATTTCCTCCTTTGTCCTCCAAAGCTATTTTTCCTGTACATCTGACTCATGATAAAGGAGCCAGAAGATCTAAATTATAGAAGTGAATACAATAACCATCTTCAAAATCTGTGAAAACTGTCATGAGTCTTATTCTGTGTGGTTTCAGAGGGCAGAATTAAAAATAGTACCGAGAAATCACAGGGAAGCATATTTTCTTCCCAATACAAAGAACAACTTTGTAACACCTAAAATAATTTTTTAAAAGAATGAAATTTTCTGAGAGAGAAGTCCCAATGCTAAGAGATATTCAGGAAAGAAAATGGAACTGTTTATTAGGGATGTTTTAAAGGGATTTCATTCATTTGTTAGAGGAATGTAGCAAATGATATTTAAAGTTTGTTTGTTCTCCAAATATTCTATTTCTTATTTTACCATTAGGCACAGTTTCAAATTCTGGGCATACTGAAAAAATAAAAAAGCCAAAAATATTTTTGTTCTCCTCTTGAAACTAGGGGAGAGAGGGTTGGTGGCATTTGTAAAGAACAGTATACAAACAATTTATATATAGGACAAATTAGAGGAAATCAATAGAAGGAAAGCATTAACATTTAGGGGCACTGGAAAAAGCTTCCTATAGTACAAGTACAATTTTAGTCAGTCAGTTGACTAGCATTTATTAAGTATTTAATATGTATGAGGTCCTGTGCTAAGTCCCTGGGGACACAAAGAAAGGCAAAAAGTTGGAGATGTCAAGATGTCAACAGAGATGAGGAATGAGAGAATTCCAGGCAGTGATAGCGGGAAGAGGAAGGTACAAGAAGTTTGTAAAGGTAGATGGAAATCAGTTCTGAATGCTGAATGCAGAAGTTTATATTTGATTCAGGAGGTAACAAGGAGCTGCAAGAGTTTATTGAATGGGTGTGGGAGGGGGTAACATGATCTGATGCATGCTAAAATTTTCCTATTATTGGCTTCCTCATGAGTAAAATGAGAAAATTAAACCATAATATCTCTAAGGCCCTTTCTATTAAAATTTTATATGATCCTACAAAAAATTCATAAGGGAAGCTGTTTTACTCATTTAAAGGAATAGCAGGGCTTTGTATTTAAATGTATCAAACAAACTACAAAACAAAAATGCAACTAATTACATCAGATGAGGAATCTTAGCTTTAAGGTAGACTTTGTCTTTCTAAAAAAAATCCAAACTGGAAAGAGTAAAATAGCTATCATCTTTTAGACATTAACTGCTTTACAATAATCAGTCTTTTTTCAGCAGTAACTTCTACTGAAGTACTATAGGAGATTCTTTTACAGAAAAAGAAAGAGGGTAGGAGAGAGAGTCATAGGACAGAGACAGAGAGTGAAGGAAGGGGGAGAAGGGATGAAAGAGAAAGAGAATCAGGTAGAGAGAAAGAGAGACGGAGAGAGAGACAGAAAGAAAAGACACACACACACACACAGAGACAGAGAGAGAGAGAGAGAGAGAGAGAGAGAGAGAGACTGCCACATCTGAGAAACAGACGAGCAGGAAGTAGAAGACACTTGTTCATCAGTATTTCTGTGACTCTTTTCACGTGGTATTATTTGCAACTGCACTTTCATGTCTGGGGGTAGTGCCAATTTCAGTAAGAATCATATATATTTTTATCATACTGATTACATGTGTTCACCAGTTTTGCTGTCCAAAGATGCTTACTGTGGTTTACACATGCTTAGTGACAAACTCCAGAGCACGACATTTTCACAGAAAATGTGTTTACTGTGAAATTTCTCCTCCGAAGTGTGTTTTTCTTTACAGCTTTGATCCACATGACATTCATAGTCCTACATTTCAAATAATTGCTTACATTTCCATTATGAAAACCTACCCCCAGATACAATTTGACTACAATGGGAAATAGTAGTCCTAGAACATTCTTTCTATACTTATATGACTGGAGATTTCATCAGATTAAGAAGATGCATTAAAATATTTTCAGTTGCACTCCTTCAGTTTCATGGTGACTTGATGCTTAGATTCTGTTATTCATCAACACTTCACAGAAAAACTTGATTTGTCTGAATGAATTTTTAAAGCCACAATTGAAGAAAATCAGAAAAACCTGGTTTTGAATATCAAAAGATCCTAAACAAAAAGTATCTCTAGAGGCCCCATGGTGCAGCACTTTTACAGACTGGTGCTTGTCCTCACAAAATGAAATTGTGGCTGGGCTAGACATAAAGAGAACACACTTACTGGTAAATGTCTTTTCTTAGGACAGTTCTGCTAAGTGGGTTGTCGGCCTGAGGAGCCATGGCGACAGAACCAATCTTCAAAACCAGGGTGTCTTCTCTTGCAGCCTCAGTTACTGAAACAAAAGAAAGACAAGTATAGTCAGTCCTATTATGTTGGGGTTTTTTTGGCAATAAGACATGCAAAGGAAAGTATTCTTTGAAAGAAAAATGCAAAATAGGGGGAGAAATAATATAATAAAGGATAGCTCTTTATAGTGCTAAACAAATCCTAGGAGATAGCCACTATCACATCTAGCAATTTCAAAATGATGTCTAGTATCTTTGTACATTTTTAGCATACATATAATTAATTCTTCCTGCTCACAAGCATTTGTGCTTTAGTACAACAGCTTGAAAATACTTTATTGCCATAGGTCACCAACAGTAGTATGGATATCAGTGGGGCCCAACATAATGGCTTTATAGGCTTTTTGATTACCACTATCCTAGGGCTTACAAAGATTAAGTTTTAGCCTTTGTGCTATGGGCTCATACAAGAGGAAAGGAAAGATCACTTGGGTTCTGAACAGCTCCCAGAAGGCTCAGGAAGTTTCCAGGCAAAAGAAATTGTTTGAAAGAATTCTTGGGGGAGGATTCTGGGAAGATGGCAGAGTAGGTTGGTAAATTTCAAGCTCTCCCATTTCAAAATTTGAGCCTCAGGGTGAACATAGACTGGTTGAAAAACCAAGAAGTCTTGCGGCAGAATTGGGGTCCTCCTGAAACAAACCAAGAAGATTCAAAGAAAGACCCAGAGAAGGATTAACCCAAGTGCCAACACCTCAGGCTAGCAAATAGGGAGCCGCAGGGCAAATTGGGAGTGGCTGCAACCTCAGCAGGAACTACAGAGACTTTCATCTTTTAGATTGTCAGGGTTTGAGTCCTGGAAGAATGAGGGAATCTGAGCTGATAGGGAACACTGGGCCTAGCTGTGCTGCTGAGACACGGCCCTGCGTGAGAAGGAACCAGCACCTGGCGAGTGCAGAAGCAGGGGGGGACAGGCAGGGGTCACCTGCCAGTGGCTCCTGAAGGTCTAACTATAGCTCTTCATGTGAGAGGAGGATGATGATGATGATGAGGATGATGATACAAGCAGACTGAGAGGCAGTTGCTGTTCCCTGACCTCTCTAACTGTGAGGCTGTTACATTGTTTGACCTCTCTCCTCTTCCCTCTGCCTCCAATTTATTTCATTCCTAGTCCACAACACCTGTGTCAGCAAAGGCTGCCCTGCAGCTCCTTCAGATGTTATGATCACAGCTGTGGAGGCTCTTGGAGAATTGACCTGCCCCTTCACCCAGGCATGGTCCTTAACAGGGGAGCTCTTGGTATGGGGTTCTTGGTCAGAGGGGAGAGCTGAAGGAAAGCCAATGGCACTATCTCCTTTCCTTCCTCTCCCCACCCCCACTAGAGGCGCTTACATTAATATTTCTCATTTAAAGAAAATTAATGAACCATCAAAGAAGAACCCCACTACTGAAACATTTTATGGGAACAGTGAAGATCAGGGTTCATCTTCAGAGGAGGATGCGGAAGTAAAAAGAGGTTCTAGCCCAAAGAATAACCTGAAATGGCTTCATGCCCAGAGAGAATTTATAGAATAACTCAAAAATCTAATGAGAGACCCTGAGGAAAAACCAAAAAACTAAAATAAGTTAAAATAAAAACCATACAAGAAAAACAAGATAATGAAAAAAAGTTGACCGATTAGAAAAGGAGACACAGTCTCAAAGATGAAAATCTCTCTATGAATTAGAATTGGGGAATTAAATTTTGGAAGCAGAATTTAATGAAAGAATGAGCAGGGATAGAAAAGATGTGTGTATGTGAAGTATATGTGTGTATATATCTATACATAAATATATCTTCTTAACTATAGCTTGCGAGGTGTGGTGGGGGATGAAATGGAGATTATGTGTGTCTGTGTGTGTATGTGTATGTGTACATCTACATATGAACATATAAAATACATCCATACTTAAATATAGCCTGTTTGGGGAGGGGAATGAAAGGGGGGGAAAGAATAAAGTAAATAAAGATGCACAGCAGAGAACAAAAGAAAAATTTACAAGAAAGTAAAGATGGATGCTCATGAATATAATTTCTTCTACTAGTATATATATATATATATATATATATATATATATATATACACACACTTTCTTAAATTGGTATTTGTTATTAATACATTGTGAACCCTCTCTGCTGTTCTGCTGGGCACATGATAATGTTCTCTTTTGTTCTGTTTCATTTTGATTTGTACTGCTTTTCTGGTTTTCTTTTTTCTTATTCTGTTTCTTCAAATAAAATAAATTTTGAAAAAAAAATTTTTAAACTTTTTTAAAAAGAAAGAATTATTTAACTTCTTTTTGCATGATACTTGTTGACATTAATTTGGTTTCCTTTCCTTTGAAATCTTCTGCATTTAAAAAATATTATTCAGAGAAAGGGTTCATAGGCTTCACCAGACTAACAAAAGGGTACATAACACAAAAAAGATGAGGAAATGCCACCAGATAAACTTAGAAGTGATTTCCCACTCCAAAGAAGTCAGGAACACAATGTAAAGATAGGACAAGAAGAATCTTGATCTTTGTTTTTATTTTGCTTTCAAAATGCTTCTTTTGTACATTTCTATAACTTATGGTTGTAATTAATGATTATGGCATTTAGTTAGGAAAATTAATCTTTATTAAAAAAAATAAATGAGTAAATTCTAGGCTAGATAGCTAGATCCTGATAAGAGTCTGAAAGCAGGATAATAATCTGAGGAGACAACAAAAAGAAATAGATCAACCAGCTCTAGTCATCTGTCCTTATTGGGGCCTGAACAAAAGATAATTTAACCACAAGTCCTTTCCATATGAAGGCTAATGCATTATTTGTAATTCACTGGTATAGTTCAAAAGGTCTTTCTTTTCTAAAAGCTCTGTGGAATGTGTGTGGGTTTCTTGGTAGGCCTTTTAATTTTAGTTGAACTTGAGTATGTTTCCAATGTCAAGAATAGAAGTTATGTTTTTCTACTGAAGCTGCTAAAACAATAATTTAACCAAAACTGTTAACATCTCAGTCTTTATGATGCTACATAGAACATATATGAATGCTGCAAATTTTATCTTTTAGATCAGAAACACATCCTTCGAAAACAAGCTATAACGAAATGATAATAAAAGATGCAAGGAATGTCTTAAGTAGACTATGCCTACAGAAGCACATGCCCAGTATTTACCAACTGTGGCACTCAAAGAATGCAGTGATCATTCAATTAATTCCAGCTGTGACTGAAATGAAGTTAGCATAGTTTAGCTCAGAAAAATCAGGAGAAGAAACTAAAGAGTGGGGGGAAGCAGAAAAAAAATGACCAAAGAGAGACAAGAAGACAGATCAAAAAAGAGTAAGGAAAGGAAAAGATGGAACTATCCTTTTGGATCAGGAAGGGATGAGAGGGAAGAGAAAATAAAATGGCAGAGTTAGGGGTCCTATCTCTCAAGTATTATTAAGACAATTTTCTTTGAGTAAAATAAAAAAAAAAAGAGGAAAAGGATCAGTTAGTCAAAAGGCATTTATTGAACGTTTACTGTGTGTCTGATACTGTGCTGAAAGGTAGGGATAAAAAGAATGGTAAAATAGTCCCTGTCCTTGTGGAGCTCAACATGCAGTGACTAGGTGCATAAGACACAACAGATGTAATCCCAAAGGGGAAAGTAATGCCACCTTGTGAGTGAATAAGAGGGTCAGGGTATGATTAATAGGTGTGGAGAATTTGGGTAAAGCTTTAAGATGGGATTTGAGCTGAGTCTTAAAGGGAAACTAAGAAGCTGAGGTGACGAGAGACAGGAGACAAAATATCCTGAAAATGGTAGGCCAATATAGCTGGGGCACTGAAGGCATTCAATGAAATAAAGTGTACAAAGCCAAGAAAAAGATGAAAAGGCCACAAGGCAAAGGTTTGTAAATGGTAGAAGAATTGATAATTGATCCTGGAGGTAAAAGGCAGCCACTGTATTTTATTGAGGAGGGGGCAACATGGTCAAATCTGGACCCTAAGAAGCTCACTTTGGCAGTTTATATACTGGAACTGAAAGAGACTGGAGGTAAGGAGTCCATTTATAAACTATTGCAACAGTCTCAGTAAGAGATAATGATAATTTAAGCTAATTTAGAGGCTGCATAAGAAAAAGAGATGCATATAAGGGATGAAGATAGAAATGATAAACTAGGACAAGACTGGAAGTGTAATATGAATGAAAGTGAAGAGTTAAGGACAGTAAGTATAGATCAAGGGAGAATGGCAGTACCTTCAGTAATACTAGGGAAGTTCAGAAGAGGAGAGGGTTTAGGTATAAAAATAGTAAGTCATATTTTGTAATGTTGAGTTGGCTATGCCTATGAGACTTGAAAGTACAGAATAAATCTGACATATATCCAACGTAAAGGTATGTGTGTATATGCTATACACATGTGTATATATGTATATATACGTGTATATAGTATTTACACATACTTATGTTTATTACACATACATATGAGCACATGTGTAAAACCTAGCAAGGTCTGATGTACAGATAATGATATATCATTAAGTGAGAAAAACTGGAAATTTAATAATTTATCTGCATTTTGGGAAAGCATATAAGAGTTCAGAAAATGGATGGGGAAGAATAATCATAAAAAAGAATGCTCCAAATGACCAATAATGAGAGAAATGCAAATTATGACAATTTTAAAGTTTTACTCCCACATATCAGACTGTTAAAGATGACAAAAAATGAAAGCCGCTCAAACCTTTAGGGTTTATGGGAAGACAGACACACTAATGCATTCTTGGTGGAACAGACCTTCAAGATGGACAACTTATAACCATTACCTACAATGTACTAATGAAGCATGCTACCTGCTTCCTGGTATGTTTGTGTGTGTGTGTGTGTGTGTGTGTGTGTGTGTGTGTGTGTTCCTATGTTCTGAGACTCATGGTGAAAAGAGAATATTTAGGGACAGAGGGTAGGAAAGAGGATATTATCTGACTAAAACAAAATAGAGACTATTCATAATATATATGTGTACACACACACATATACATACTCATATATATGTACATATAATACACTACACAGATATGCACAAAAGAAAACTTGAAAATTCTGGTCAACACAATAACAATCCTAATTCCTGAAGACTCATGATGAAACACAGTGCCTGCCTCCTGACAGAGAGGTAATGAACATTTTTCTGGACGATGCAAATGAGAGGTTTTGTTTTGTTTCACTGTATACATTTATAGTAAGAGATTTGGTCTTTCATGTGGGGAGAGGGGAAGTGAAGTAGGAAGGCAAGGGTAATTTTGTTTGAAAAATAAAATAAAATTTAATTTAAAAAATTTGAGCTATTTTATAAAATTCATTAAAATTAATATTTTCATTCAGTCAGTTATTGGGTATATATCTTAATGGGATCAAAGACAGAAAAAAATTCCATATCTTATTCAGCAGAAAGGCATTTATTACGCATTTACTGTATAATAGAGACTATGTTAGGTGTTAGGGATACACAAACAGAAATAAAACCGTCCCTGCTCTCAAGGAATTCTAATTAAGGAAGTAACATGTACAAATATTAGTAGAGACAAAATAAATGTAAATATAAGTTAGTTAAATAGGAGGTAATTAAAGAATGTCAATACTAGCAATCCCAAAAGTTAAAGCTAAAATACTGTTTGTCTTTTCCCCCACCCCACCTTTTTTAAAAAAATATCTCTCTTTTGCTTGAAGACATCAGATTAAAACATCCTGAGTTCTTTTCTTTCATTCTATGATGGTATGTTTCTGCCAATGATTGTTCACCAATCCTTAATGAGAAACAATATATCTTGTACCTACAAGGTTAAGTAATTTATAGAAAGCTTTAGGGTTTTACAAAGAGCCAAGTTTTCTGCCAGAAGGGGTCCCAATAAGCTGGTTGTTCACTTCAGTCTGAAGTGATTAGAATTCTCAGGGAAGGAAAACACATTTTTCTCTTCAGGATCAGTGAACAATTTAAGTAGAACATTAAGCATAATAGAACCTTAAAATACTACTGAATGTGATGAATTGATGGCAACTTATAAAATGGTGACTATAGAGCTGGACCTCACAAGGCACATACACAGAGGGTGAAAATATGTATCCTTTTGTCCCCAGACCAGTCTCTATTAAGAGCTCCACAGCCAAATTTCCTGCCATAGAGGGTCCCAACAGGGTTTTAGTAAAGCTGAATCATTCACTGAGGAAAATTTGATCCACATGTGAAATCATGATCCACATGATGCCAAAATTAGGTATTTGGGCATGTAAATAACACCTAAGGTGCAGTCCCAGAAGCCTTCCAATAATGGGTTAGGAAGAACACACAGGTACCTGAATTTATGAGTTTCTCTAAAAGGCTCAAGGAAATAATAGTTTTTTTCACCCTCAAATACAACTAATAACAAGATCTGATTCTGTAATTAAAACTTTTCAAAATTTTTGTCAAGGAATTTTCCCAGTTATTGTAGATATTAAAAAAAAAAAAACAAAACCTGAAAAGGGCTCATGAGTCAGTGTTTTTGTAATTATTTTGGTTAAGTAGACTAATACAAAGGCCAAAGTAAATTTGGAAATGAAGAGACAATATGGAGTAAAAAAAAGATATGGAGATGATTCTTCTCTTCTAATTCAGAATTTCAGACACCCATTGTTGGGTTTGAGAATAAAACTGAACTTTATTGCAAAATAGTTCTCTATGTCCTGCATTGTCATATAAGTGTTATCCTTACCTATTTAGATTAAAATTCCACTTTACAGTAAAGGGCATAGTGTAGATAATCAGAAAATGTTACCATTATGCCGAACCAAAAGTTTTGTCTTATTTAGGATGTAAAACAGGGGCACAGTGATGGTAGTGGAGAATCAACATTTATATAGCACCTACTCTGTGCAAAGTACTTTTTATAATTATTATCTCACTTGGTTTATGAGAAGCAAAACTTATAGGTATTTCTGGATCACCGTAAAAGCATTTCACTACTCTCTACCAGATGCTATGAAGAATGTCCATTGATAGCTTTTTGGTTGATTTCTACATGAATTCATTCATTGAACAAATATTCGTTTAGAGCTATGTGCAATTCACTTTGAGATGTGCTTACTAAATGTCCAGCATCTCCTAGACAATAGCTTCCAAAGGCCTTTAGTGAGGCATTTTCTTTCAAGTTTTCTTTCTTGTATGTATGTAAATTTCTCTGAGACACCATGACAATTTACTCTCCAATACAATATTTAGAAAATACCTATTGTGTTGTACATGCCAGAACATCTGAGAAATCTGAAATGTTTCAACTAAAGATGAAAAAAATTGCAACTTCTCTATTTTTTTTGCTTTCATATATAAAACTTTGTTTTATAATATGCAACATAGGTGATTTCAGAATGCTTTGTATAGATAACTTTGTGGAAATGACATTTAAAGTCATTAAAATTTTATCTTTCAGATTCATTAAAATCTTAAACTACAAATTTCTTTAAAATGTGGTTAGCACAAGGTCTATTTAATTCTAATTTTCATTCAAACGGTCAATTTCTCTTCCTTAATTTTAATAAAATACAGCTACAAACAGTGCAAAATCTTGCTATGTTTTGCTTTAATGGAATACCCCAGAATCTTTTCCCCAAAGAACTATAAATCTTCTTTGCCAAAAAAAGTCAAACTACTTCTGTTTTCTTACTGTCTTTTCCCTATTCACAGCTGGAAAATTGAAGAAGTTACTGGTTATAAAGTGAGGCAAATGAACTCTGCCTGTTTGCATCTATCTCCTCTTGAGGTTATGAGAAAATGTTTTTATGATTTTCAATTTGTTTCCTTATGGGACTACATCTTTATCTACGTGATTGTATTATACATTAATGTAACATCAACTATTCATTAAACATATTCTAAAGACATATAATGTATAAAGTAAGGGTTATTACAATTTCAAGAAATAGACAACACCCATAATTTACTGATGAAATCATCATCATTTAACAATAATTTATAATTTCATATGAGCAAAGGTTGTGGGCAAACTGAATTTCAACTTCACTTGACAATGATCTATTTAAATTTTTTTTTATTATAACTTTTTATTGACAGTATCTAAATATTTTAACATATGATCTAGGGGATCCCCTATTTTTGAAAATGAAGGCTGGAGCAGCTAGATGGCGCAGTGGATAGAACACCAGCCCTGAAGTCAGGAGGATCTGAGTTCAAATCTAGCCTCAGACACTGTGTGACCCTGGGCAAGTCACTTAACCCCAATTGCCTCAGCAAAAAAACAAACAAAAAGAAAATGAAGGTTGCAAATGTTTGCCTATGACTAAATCTAACATACAACATATAAAACAATACCTTCATAAAACAGGAATGATGAAACTAGCAGTGAAAGTCTCCTACAGTACAACATATTTTGAAAAATATTACAATAAAACTTAATGCTAATTATTGTGGCAGTTGCTACAGAGAAGCACTGAAATCAAGGAAAGGAGGGTGTGTTGGTGCTGTCTTGTTTATGATCAAATAAAGCCAGAAGCTAAGTCTCTCTTATTAGTGATCTTTCCAAAGCATATTGTTTTCCATAGTTCTGCTCTGCCAAAGTCTGACTTCACCTCCACTCTTTCAGGATTTTCTACTGATAAGCTACAGATCTAAGAATTAATGGTCAGAAATGATGGGACAGTCAAGTGGTACAGTAGATAGAACTAAAGTCCTGGAGACAGGAAATTATCAGTTCAAATTCAGCTTCTGAAACTAACTAGCTGTGTGAACTGAGGCAAGTAACTTAACCTCTACTTCTTTCATTTTCCTCATCTGTAAAATAGGGATAATAATAGAACCTAACTCCCAGGGTAGTTATGGATCAAATGAGCTAATAATTAAAAAGCTCTTAAGCACATTGTCTGATGTAGAGAAAGTACTGTATAAATATTAGCTGTTATCATTATTTTTTAAATAGGGATCATCTAGTTAATATAGCAGATACTTTAGGAATTCAATGGGAAAGTGAGATGAAGTTGTAAATACTGAAGTCTCCAATATTTTGTACAAAGTAGACACTGCTTTGCTGAATGAATGATAAATTCATTAATTTTGAATACAAGAATTAAGACATTCTTCTTTTTCTCATTTTTACTACTACTATTTTGTACTGCAAGTTTTTGGTCACCTCATCTACAAACATATATGTTTGTTTGTGTGTGTATGCATGTATACATGTGTGGTGTGTGTGTGTGTGTGTGTGTGTATGTGTAAAACCTAGACTGTGGTATCAAGAAAAAGGGCTCTACTAGTATCAATCATGTTATAAAGAAAACAACATTTAATAGAATAAGATAACTTTATATTTAATTCCTTTGCACCTTATAAATGGAACTATCCTAAAGGACAAATTCTGGTTCTCCAATTAACTCTTTGATAAACTGAGCTATCTCCTGATGCTGAATTCTAATCATTCTAATCATTCATTTGAATAATTAGAACTTTTACTTCAATTCTCCAGAGTGGGATGCTGAGTATACCCAAATCATTAAACACAATGGACAAGAAAATTAATAGAAAGACAAGACAGTATGAAAAATAGCTGGGAAAAGGTTAAGATAAAATTCATACAGACTCGTACAATTCTGTACACATTACCTCCAACAGCAGGTTGCATTTCCTCAATTTTTGGGAAAAAAACTCTGATTATACTGGTGTTGATATAGATCAAAGGCAAGTTGCGGGAGGTCAGAGTATGACTCCTCATGGGCTGACCTGGAGATTTCCTTTTCACCTGTTGAGTTCTTGGTAGCTTTGCTTGAAAAATGCTTGCAATTGCATTAAGTAAAGGGAAACAAAGAACAACATCAAATGCTTGTGCAGAAAGGAGAATCTCATGAAGAAAGTGAGGTGAGCCGTCTGTTAAGCCTTCACATAACTTATGGAAACTTTTTCGGTCACTCCTTGATGTTAATTTATGCCGGACATTTTTAGTTACTGCTTTTGTATATGTGAGAGAGAGAAATCCATGCTGCTGATGTGAGCCATCTAAAAGTTTTGAAGTTGTCTGTTTCAAAAAAAGGAAATCACAGTGAAAATTCTGTTAGAAGCAAAACTTTTGGGGGAATATTCCAAATAGAGAATCTGCTGTCTCATTTTTATTCCTAATTAATTTTAAACATCCTTTTATTGAGTCCCATTATTTATCATTAGAAAAGATTTCTGACCATAGTGTAGCACATTATTGAATTAGTATGATCTCATTCAAAGATGCCAATGAATCTGTGATTTTTTGGATCCTATTTCCTTAAATAACAAGTGAAGATTTTTAGGATAAAAAAAATAAGGTCTTCAAGGAGTTGGAAGGAATCTTAGAGACTGTCTAATCCATCTCCCTCATTTTACAGATTCAAAAGATAGAGAGAGGCCCAAGGAGGCTAGTGATTTGGCCAAGATGACACAGCTCATGCTTGGCAGTAAGAATTTAAATCTGAATTGAGCACTGCTTTCTCTATGGTAAAATTAATAAATCAATGGTCTATGGTTTAAAATTCATTAAGAACAACTGTTAGTCTGTGAATTATATGATGAAGACTGGGTATGTAAAAAGCAGTATCCTTAATGAGAGAGAAAGTGAATTCTCAAAAAAGTTCATTTCTTATCTTTTGTGATAAGTAGATGGTCATGGGACATTCTCAACTTCCATACAAGAAAATTTTATACCTTTCCTTCTGTCATTTAAATTCTGGATAAGGAATCTTTCTTGCAATGTGCAATGTGGCAAAATAATGAAGTATTTTTAAGTTTTAGATTTTATTCTTAATAATTATTATCCTCTGTGTTAGTGCCTATCATATATGTTAAATTTCCTAATGAATCAAATATATGTAAGGCATGGAGAAATAGTTTTTCTTTCCAGTTATGGTGATAAAATTACCATATCTTGTCTGCTTACTTGATAAGATGGATAATTGGATAAAGAATATTGGCTGAGGTTTACAGAAAAAAGAAAAAAAAAAAAGATTTTCCTCTAGGCAAAGTCTAGAGATTTTATTAAGAAATAATGGAACTTAGAACTAGAAAGCTTATAGAACTTGCTGTACTCTGTCCTGATCAGAGTAGACCACACAGAGTACTCTGTTTAATTTGGGCATAGCATTGAATCAAAACTAGATTTTATTAAGAAAAGGCAAAAAAGTCCTGACAAAAAGAATGGCAGAGTTTCAAGATTATGTCAGGTACAGATCAAGTAAGGAAAAAGAGAATATTTAGCCTTCAGAATAAAAAAAAAAAAAATTAAGGGGAGCAATATCCTTTTTCAAGTACTTCAAGAGTTGTAATGGGGACAAGAAATCTAGCTTGTTCCTGAGTCCAAAAGGAAGAACCAGAAACAATGGGTAAGAATTGCAGAGGCAAGTTAAGGTTTGATTCCAGAAGAAAAAAAATAAAACCAAAAACAACAACAAAAATCTCAACAATAAGAACTATCTCAAATGCAATGGCGTTCTGGGGTAGGTAGAGAAAACCTTACTGAAAGTTTTCAAGCAAAAACTATTACCCACTGTATACTTATACCTATAGTATAAAGCAAAGCAGAGAGAGAGAGATTCCTAACTGGAGGGAAAGGTCTTTGAATTTTTTCCCCTCAAATATTGTGATATTTTGTAATCATACATGTTTTTGTAAAAAAAAACTTTAAAACTTTAAACTCATTATTTTGAGAAGCAATATATAGAATTTACCAAATGGGTAAATGAGTCCAAAAACACCCCCCCCCTCCCAAAAAAACAAAACAAAACACTAAACAACCTTCAATTATAGAGGGAAATCTTTTTTCAGATAAGAGCTAAACCAGAAAGGCCTCTGAGATCCCTTCCAACTTTGGGACATCATGATGTTACATTTTCTACCAGTGACATACTAAATTAGCTGTTTGACATAGTAACAAAACATATATATTTTAAAAGTAATTTTCCATAGTAATCATTTGCAAAATCTCTTATTTTACTTTAATAATACACATACCTCAGGTATAATAATCATTACCTTCAAATATGCAAAAAGCATTTCGTTCATAATGAAAAAACATGTATTTGCTACTATTTTACACAACTTCAGATAATTATTTCCAAAATGCATATAATTAAAAAAATAGCAAAATATGGTTTTATAAATGAGATAAAACTTGAGGTAGCATAAGCTTCAACATAGAAAGAGCTGCTCCAAAAATTTCTTGTACATCAATTCCTAGATACTGACTTCTCATTAACTTCCAATATAAAATTAGAGTTGCAATTGGACTGAAGACATATTTTTCCTACCAGAAAAAAATGACATCAGTTTGATTAGGGAAAGGATATAGAGAGAAAGCAAGATAAGCAGCAAAGCAGAAAAGAGCCTGTACTACTGTCAACTCATCACCTGGAATCCTGTTCTGTATCCACTTTTTCTCTTCAGTCCCTATCACCCCATGACAGAAGCACAGGAGCCCTGTGGCCCCTGTCATTACTGCTCCTAATCTGCTGTCACAGTCTAAAGGCACATGGAAAAAGTCTTTTATTTTTCTTCTAGCAAAAAGTATGGCCATGAATGGTGTGGTTGAAGGAATTTATAGAGGAATGATTTGTGTAACCTCATGAAAAATGTGCCTTTCACATCCAATGTATCTCTCCTCAGAATTGTGTTCCTCTAATTCAGAGTTGTGCCAGCCCGCTCTTCTACTATGACAAACAAGCATAGGGAGCATCAGGGCCAGGCTAAGTCATACTGACCTCTCACTAAGTGGCAAAAAGTAGTGACTGGGAGGAGGAACACAATATATGTCTTAGAGTGTGTGTGTTTGATCTGAAGACAAAAAAGGAAGGTTTTTCCCTTCCCAAGTATCCCAAAAAACTGCTTCTTCTTAAATTGTGCAGTTTTTAGCATCTGTGTATTATAAGATCAGAAGAGCCAAAATGGTGCTTTGGGCAAAGAAAATTTTAAGTTTTCAAAACCATTTTAGAGAACACATACTGAATGGTTTTCTATCTTGTACATGGCATTAACATAAAATTGTATTTGTTAAATGTTACTCTAAGGAATATCAGGACTTTTTTGTTTTGACAAATTTTAGCAATATCAAATAGATGTCCTTACCTAAACAACTGAAACTTTAATAATAGCAGATTTTGTATGCTTGAAATAGAATTGTTTTTTAACATGTGAATATTTTAATTTGTTAAAACTGTCACTTAAATACACTGATTATAAGAAGTACAAATGTAAATGTATTTTACATATGTATATATAACAATGTTTCATATGGATATAGACATGGAAGAAATATAAATCTAAACAGAACTTCCACTAACATGAAAGCCATTTTATATCCAATCTCAGAAGTAAAGAACAAATATTTATACCCCCTTGTAGTTTTCTGGGAAAATCTCAAACAATTACTTTTCTTTATCAATTACCTAGAAGAGCAGAAAATGTAAGCAGGCATCCTGACTTATTAAATAACTGCATTTTTATGCAAATGCATTGTTGTTCCTCTGAATTCCAGAGGAACAAAATTTTAACACTTGGCTATTTTAGTAAATCTCTGATGCATTATTTAAATCTCATTTCTATAAATATATATACTTATATATTATATGTTACAATTTTATCTAAGTCTGAAACCAGTGGCAAGATGTAGATCAAGTGAGGGAGGTCTTTAACAATGTTAATTAAACCAGATTGCCCTTCAAATCAACACAATCTATCTAGATGTTACTATACTGAATTTCTACTACTCAAATAACTGTCATATCAGCAACAGAAAGTTAAAATAGGATAGTTTTTCTCTCTGTTCAGTAACATATGTATATATTTGTTTCTATTTAAGAGAGCACTAAAAAAAGTGCTATTGTATAATGGTTGTAAGAGCAAAAGGACAACAAAGGAATGAAATGACCAGCTTTTGAGTCAGGTATACAAATGGTATGGCAAAATCACTTCAGTCAACTCTTGCTTATTAGTTTATAATTTACATTTGGTACTGTAATATACCATACACATGTTTTTTGCAATATTTATCTTTCTAATTACTTTTTCTTAAGGCTTAGGATAAAAAAGATTTTGTAAACTCCATGGGGATGGAGTTTATGAAGAGACAACCCAGAACACAAGTAGACTGGATTGCAAAGAGAAGTCAATTCAAAATATACAAATTTGTTGTAGACAATTCATAGTAGAAGAAAAAATGCAGATTAAAAGTGAGAAATGACAATATTTTGCATAAGTAGTTAAATCTATTTCATGGGTTACTGTTAATGGAAGTTCTGTAGAATAATTTTCAAATGATTTCTTACAGAAGGAAAGAAGCCAGAGAAATTACTGAAAGGGTCCTGCTTGCAGATGGGTCGAACCAACAAGGTGCGTCTGTTCAGCTTGTCAGTACAGGAAAGGAAGACACCTCCATATTGCCCCAGAGACCAACACTCTTCCCCAAGGCTTTAGGTGATGTACGGGAGGAAAGAGGGTGGAGAGACAAAAAGCAATAAAAAGCCATAAGCAAAAAATTCATACAGATTTTAAATTCTGCTTAAGTCTGCATAGCTGCATGCTTCTGTTTGATATGATCTCAATCTGGACCATCTTCTGCAAATACACAGTTAATAGAATTAAAAAGAAAATATTTTAGTATAAAATCTCCACTTGCAGTTGATAGAAACAATCCAGCATGAGATTAAGCATAAGAAATGAAAAGAATAAATAATTCCAAGGAGTCTGATAGAAGTCAAGAGTATATTAATTAATGCAAACAATCCTATATTGATTTTTATCAAATGTTCGCTAAATTTGTTAAATGAGAAAGATATTTACAAATTTTAAGTAGCTTGAAGCAATACAAGATGGATTTCAAATGTATAAAATCATTCTGAGGTAGAGGTTCTAGTTCTTGTAAACATTCCTGTTGCATTAAAAAATAAATACAAACAGTTTAATTATAAAGCACTATTTAAAAATTTATATTTACTGAATGAGTCTCACCACTGGTTTTTCTTTGCACTGAAGAAATAGTCCTTCAAAATGTCCTGACTGCCAGCCTTCGCCTGGCCTGGAAAACAGAGGTTAACCTTATCTATTCTCTGTAATTTTTCTGAATTCACAGAATTTAGCCATATAAAATTATATTTCAAGTAGTTATAACATCAATAACTGCCATCCTGAAGTGAAAAATCAATCAGACAAAGCAATTAACAAATCAATTATGTAGGACATAATAAATTTGACAGACACCATGATCAAACCACCATTAATTGTGCTCAATGCTTCAAGAAAAAAAAAATAAGGCCAGGAATGAAAAGCAATGAACTATAATGAAAAATAATGTGTAAGAAGTATTTTGATGAAGATACAATTGGTTAGGAAAGAACAGTGTCATATACTGGATTGTTAAAAAAACAGAACAAAACCAAATTATCTCCTCATCAATACCATAAATCATGTATTCCACAAACCTATTGTAACCCACCATAATAGAATATCTATATGTAGTTTTAAAAATTCTTATTAAAATGTATTGCATTTTCTTATTACACATTTTAAACATCATGAATGAATTTTTAAAATATTTCCTTTAGAAAATACATTTCTAGAATATTTTCCTATTCTAGTATATTCTAATACTAGTATATAATATATTATATACTAGTATATACTATATACTAGCATATGTATTACATAATACTATTATATGCTATAATAGTATATGTAATACTATTATATTAAGACTAATATATACTATATATAATAATATATACTAGTATAATAAACTAGTATCTAGTATATTTAGAAATGTGTTCCTTAGAATAGGAATATGTTTAATATGGATGAAGAATAATAGAATTCATATAGCTTTTTTGTAAAATCAGATAGTTTTAAAACAAAAAAACTTAGTTTCTTTTTACATATTTATGCTACTTGAACATATAAGAAAAAGAGATACTTTTAAAGTCAGAAATTCTTAAGTAAAAATCTTTTGGAAATGAGATGCAGGACTGTTTAAAATAAGTGTCTTTCACTCATTTAAAAAAATGGATTGGACAATAGAGAAGGAATTTCATTCAAATATCTAACTGCCACACTCAGACCTGATGGCTTTACTATAAATATGTAGTTCTCAAAAACAAAGCACTATTGAATTTAGTCATCATTTTGATGGAGCATTTATTATAGAAAGTTCAAGTTATTCTTTCAGTGAATAAATATTTATACCATATAGATCTCACCTAAACAGAGAAGGGAAGTCATATTTGGTATTTTATGGGAAAGCAGTAAGAAAGAAAAAACAGGGTAAGAAATGGAGGAAGGTGAGGAAAAGAAAACAGAAAAATATGCATATACATAATACAGAAGTCTTAAAGTCAAAGGAAACAGAATAAAATTAAGCAATGAAATATAGAACTATAATCCCTGAATCAGTGACAGCAAGGAATTGCTAACTTTTAAAAATTATAAGAGGTTTGGAGTTGTTCTTAGTGCATAAGTAAAATACCTTTAAACTGATAAAGGAAAAGAAGTGTGATTTTTTGTTAAGTAAAACTTTATAAATAGCATTGAAAGCATTGAAAGAAAGAATACAAACAACCAAGAGCAACAATGCAAACAAAGCAACAATAATTCAATATTTTACAAGAAATCCCCTATATAAATCCTTTTTTAAAAAGGAACATACCTAACACAATATGTAGGCAAATGTATTTAAAAGCAATGTGACATGTCATGATGCAATATGACAACTGGAAGGTTATAAACAGTCTATCTTTTTTATATTCATGTACTGAATACATATTGTTTTTAATTTACATCCATGATTTCAAAGTGCCTGCTAAGAAAACTCTCTTTAATGATAAAAGATAAGTAACTCCTCAAAAATTCAAAGTCTTACAGAGTTGCATAAAATACTGAGAAATTTAATGACAGTCACAGCAATGGCAGCAATGACAGCAATGGCTTTGAAATCAAGTTTTCCTGACCATGAGGTCAGGTTATCTATCCCTATGCATTGCTACATTCCTAAAAGTCATTTTTTAAAAGTTATATTATATATATACACAAATTGTTGAATCAAAGAAAAATATGTGAAACTGTTAAAAACTGTATTTCCTAAATAAGGTTCACCAGTGGTTTTTCTTCATATTTATACGCATGTGTGTATATACATACTACATATATATACATATACATACACTTGAAAAAATTAATAAATCCACTTAATTTAAAATTTTTTTATGGTAATAAATGTGTCTTGAAAAAAGTTGATTAATAACTAAATAAGGTAAAATATAAACATTCTTAAGTTGTTGCCAAGGAAAATATTTTTCCCTATTTTTTATTTTATGTGTTTAGATAAAAATGAGTGAATGAAAAAGGATTTATTGCTAAGAACTAAGCAATGTCTTAAGCATTGGAGATACAAACAGAAAAAAGCAATCCAGTTCCTGCTTTCAAGAAGATCATATTCAATTAATAAAACTATTAAAAAAGTGCTATGACTTTATATTTACCTGCTTCTGTAATGGTCAATATTGAAGCTTTCTATTTTACACTTGACTTTGGTATAAACATCTTGGACATCTACTGAGGCACTGAGATCTTCTAATTCACTAACTACACAGACCTCTGCAATAATAAGCAAACATTAACATTAGTACCTATTTTTCAAGACAAGGCATATCAAGAATATTTGGAAGAGAAATCTTAATATATGTAATGCATCAGAGATCTTTGAAAAGTGACCATACAATATAAAATGTTGTATACAGAATCGTAAACAGTAACAGCAATATTGTACAATAAAAAAAATTGTGAATGGCTTTGCTATTCTCAGTAATATAATGATCTAAGACAATCCCAAAGGACTAATGATAAAATATGCTATCCATATCCTGAGAAAGAACTGATAGTGTTGGAACAGACATAATGTTCTCTCTCTCTTTCTTTGTCTCTCTGTGTCTATCTATCTAAGTGATTGTCTCTGTCTCTTTCTCTCTATCTCCTCCCTCTTCCTTTCTTCCTTCCTTTCTTTCCCTTTGAATCTTCTTATACAAAACTACTAATTTGGAAATGTTTTATATGATTGCACATGTATCACATATCAGATTGCTTGCCATTTTAGGTAGTGAAGAGGGAGGGGAAGGAGAGAAAGACAAAATTTAGAACACAAAACTGAAAAAATATTGTTAAAAATTATTTTAATATGTAATTGGGGGAAAATAATTTTTAAAAAAATTTACACCATATAGATTTTAATTAGATTTTGTAACCATATAAGTTTCTCAATGTTTGATCAAAATAATAGATTATATATTATAATTGTTTCCCATAGGAAAAAGGTTCTTTTCCAACCTTCATGTTCTTAATTTATCAATATCCTTTAAAGTTTGGCTCATATGACAACTTATATATTAAGAGGTGATATATAGTAATTTAAGGTTTACAAAGTATTTTATATGCATTATTTCATTTGATCCTTGACACAACTTCATGAGGTAGGGTCACATTTTGCAGATTGAAAAACTGAGGTTCAAACAGAGATTAAGAGATGCTAATAACCATTTAGCTAGTAATAATAGTATCAGAAATGATTCAAATCCAAGTCTTTCTAGATTGTAAATATAAGGTTCTTTTGCCTATACCATTGATTCTCACAAGTCAGAAAGTCTTTTGACCCACTGTTTTTACAGTGTCTTCAAATTATGCAGTTCTCTAGAGAAATTATTATGAATTCTTTTGCATTTTAGTTATATATATAATTTGCTCATTTATGCTAATTTAATCTCTATTATCATGGAAACTATGTCTTATCTAAATTTTTATCTCTTCTGGTACTTAGTAGAATGTTTTATTTATATATATATACATGGCAGCTGCTTAATAAATATTTCTTGTATTCAATTTCATATAAAAAATTCAACATCATATATATATATAGAAAAGAAAGAGAAAGGAGAGAAAAAGAAATGCTGAATAAAAAGGTTCTTCCCATTGTGGCTCATAACATTTTCTTTAGAGGAAGCTTTCTGGGAGAAATGTATTTCCATCATGGATTTAATCTCCTGCTATTGCAAAGAATAATATGGCTTTGCCATAATAGCAGGAATAGAAATAGAAAGCAAGGAAAGTGTATTCTTTGTAACAACAGAGCATTAACTCTAGTTTCTTATAGTGGGCTGAATTTTACTTAAAATTAATTCAAATCATTGAAAATTTTTTTAAATTTATAATTCTGAATAATGGCATATTTATTAGGATAAAGTGAGCAATTGACTTCTTAAATCACTGAAACTTTGTTTCAATAGTATGATAGAACTCAAACTGTGATGGACTACAAATAAAAGCAGAAATTATAATACAAAAATATCATTTTTATTTTAAAATGTAATTTAAATGAAGATAGTATTAATTTTCAGGTGGAACAATAATATCTAAATCATATAATAAAGAATGAATTCATGGCACTTCACAGGCTCAAAAGTAATAAGACAAAGCTATCTATTACCTGTTCTCTAATAGTGTATGATGGTTGTATGTATTGTATAGAAGAGATTTATGCATAACTAATTCCTTAATACTGACATGGATTTTGATTTAATAGATATTAAATCAGTTCACATATCCTTTGAACGCTTATTTATCAGAATGGTAAAGAAGATTCTAATATTTCTTTGAAAACCATCCTAGTACTAGAAATAGAAGAAGCATCAAAGACAATTTAGTTCAATCTCTTAATTTCTCAAATGAGGAAACTGAGGGCTGGAGTATAGGTGTGGGTGGTAAATGAATTGCTATTAGTCAAAAGGTTGATAAGCATCAGAAGCTGGATTAAAGTTAAATTAAATATTATATATTTCACTTTAAATTTTTGGAAGAAAGGTAAATGAGATTGATACCTCTTCCTTTGTGTCCAGGATCTGGAGCAAAT
The DNA here is from genome assembly GCF_902635505.1 of Sarcophilus harrisii. NCBI lineage: Eukaryota > Metazoa > Chordata > Mammalia > Dasyuromorphia > Dasyuridae > Sarcophilus > Sarcophilus harrisii. The sequence goes on along the minus strand of NC_045426.1, from coordinate 580,848,012 downwards.
AACTTGATAGTAATTTTTGGTAGCACCCACTGCATCCAGAGACTAACTCGTCCACTTGACCCACCAATGCTGCTTGTAGTTTGTTCCAAGGTAACAGAATCAGAAAATGGGGAGTCATCGCCAGCTTGTACAGAATCACCCTAGACAAAGAAACCATCCATAATAGAAATTAAGTTTAAAATTCATCAGACTGGTGAGTCCCCAGAAGAGCAGTCTTTCTTCCCTTAAATTTACTGGAAGCTACATCCTGATTAATTTATGTCTGCTGAGTATAGCGGTCACAATTATAATTCTTTGTCCCCTTTCTAGACTTGGATATTTTTTCATAGATGATCAAGGAAACCATTTCTTTACTGCAAACTTATCCACTTAAAAAAACTAAAGAATGAGATGACATTACCTTCTAAAATCTCAATCCCATTAAGATATATATGGGAGATGACATTCAGAAGTATTTGGCTTTTAAAAGTAATTTTATTAACTCAGGTTTCATTTTTATATCTCAATATCTTAGGATATTGCCCCTGACACCAAACGTCTCAACAAGGAAAAGTAAAGAAAGGACAAAGGATGATATGGAGTTTGGGAATAAGGTTAAAAGTTTCATAGCCGCACCCACTAGTCTGAATCCTTTATCTGGCTCTTCTCTTACCCTACTGTTTGGTTCACTTTTATAAGTAGTTTTTTCCCATTAGAATGTAACTCCTTGAGAACAAGAACTGTCTTTTTCTTGCAGAGGTATTCCCAACATTCGGCAATGTTTGGCACATTTAAAGTGCTTAATAAATGCTTACTTTTGAGGTTAATTTATTATACCTTTTCTATTCTCTAGTTTTGAGTGATGTGTTAATTAGGCAAAAAGAGCAGAGATGACATGCTTGTACTATTCTAGGACTAGGAACATGGAAAAGATAGTTTGGAGAATCTAGGAATGAAGGGTCTGCTACGTATTTTACTTCCTTATCATTCAACTTTTTTTTAAAATCTTTTTTTTCTTACCATGATATTACATATTTAATTCTGGATAAGTTAGAAAGATATACAGAGAAAAATGGGACCATATAAGCAGTTGATCTGAATAGATGGTAGACCCAAAGAGGTTCCAGCAACATGAATATATCAATAGTGTATTCTATCTTCTATATGACAAATAAAGACAAAGGAGGCCAAACAAAATAAAGTTTCTGTCCTTAACTTAATTTTACAATCTCATTGGGAAATTAGGAAGAAATGATATATACACATTTAAAGTTAAATATCATTTGTAAAATGAGGGAATTGGACTTGATAGAAAATATTATATATTACTATATATCATATTATTATGTATTAATTAATATATTATTAATATAATGACAAAATTTTTAATACCAAATATAATGTTATTTCCCACTTCCTGAATGATCCTAGTATTGCCAGAATGTCAGTAGCATTCCCAGCAAGTTAGTATCAATTAAGTAGAGCTGAATTAGACCTTAAATTCCACCCTGGGATCTTACCTTGTGGGGAAACCTGGCTCAAGCTGGATCTAGAACACGCTGATGTCCTTACCCCTTTAATTGAGATTCATGCCATGAAGGGCAAAACGGCTAGAATGAAGTGATTTTCCTTGTTTGATTTGCTGAGGGTGGCTGGGATCTCATGATCAGATCTTGTTACCTCATGTTACCTCCTCTTTCTAAAACTATAAAAACCTTTTCATTTGCCTCTTTGGTTGGAAAATGCCCCATAGTGGCATATTTACTAACTATTATCTCAATTAAAGATGTTTTATTTCTGAAATCATGGTTTGATTTACTTTAGGACTTGACATAATAGATGAATTCTTTTAAATTCTTCATGTCCTAACAGTTTCAAAAGTTAAGGAATGAAGCAAATGTAGTCAAGACTGGCCAATGAGCCTCGTGCTTACAGTATGATCAGATATGCATGTAGGATGCATGTGTAAAATGAGTGTAATATTCCCTATTCTAATCTAATAAATGGAGCCTGGGTGAGCTTACTTTTGGCCAGGAATTATTAGACACTAATGTCTGTCTTCATCATCTAATGACAAAACTCCTAATTAGTTTTGGAACTGGAAGGGTGAATGAAACAGGAGACACAGAGCAGGAAGGGAGCTTACATACAAAAGAATCAATATAATTCTCCTCTGGTCCTTTTGTGCTTCCAGGAAACAAGTCCTACTGAGAGCTGTTGCATAGGGGAAAGACAACAGCTGCCTTTTGTCCTGTCCAGCTGCTATATCTCAGTGAATGTATATTGCTTCTGTTATTTTTGTCTCTTTTATGTTCATTCTTGCCTGATATGAGATGAAAGAGTATTATGAGAGAGAGGTGCCCAGATGACAAGTGAGTGCAAGAAATTTATCAGAAGTGTCAAAAAAAAGTCTCAAGCAACTGAGGCCAGTAGCAATGGTAGCGGAATCTAATGAAGAACCATACCAGCAGCTGAGTAACCTGTCTGCCCCAGCACAACCCAACAGATTGACATGTCACCCAAGGCAAAACATTCCATAAGGAGGCAACTGAGCAAGGAAGTCATCCATCACCAACACCATGCACTGCAACAAATTGCATGAAAACCTTCCTACTGAAGAAAAAAATTTGATCTTCTTTTGTTCTGGAGTTATGAATTTCTTTAGTCATGAGTTTTCTCTACACATGTGCCTCAGTATCGCTGTACTTAAGTTCATGCTTATTCTTCTTCTGATGAACTTTATAAGTATTTGTGGGAAAGAGTACCCTGGGGCTTGGTGGGGAGGAGGGGAGGGAGAGGGGGAAGTAATTTATAACTTTTGTTCTTGCTATATATGCCTTTTGAATAAATAGATCTGCTAAAGAACTGGTTCCCAAAGGAAAGCACAAAGATAGAGAGCTTGTGAACCAGTGTTGAGAGCATGCATAGGGTTATCTGTAGAAGCCAAAATTAACAGTAGATGCCTTTTGGAAACCAACTTGCTAGTATGAGTTGGGTTTTGGAAGAATAAGCCTCTAAGCGGTACAGGCAAAGAGCATTTTTTAAATATGTTATCTAAAGTATTTTTCAATTCCTTTCCTCTAAGCAAAATAAAAAGTTATACAAGATGTTTTAGGAAGAGGAACCTGGAATTAAAGCATGAAACGCACTGAAGTTGACAAGACTAGAGACAAAGAGAATCGTTAGGAAGCCACTATAAATAATTTAGGCATAAGGCAAAACAATGAAGTGATGAGATGGGGCAGCAGAAGTAGAGGGAGTGAAGTATGAGGAGAGAGAGAGATGAAGAGAAAGGAAAAATCTAAGTAATATCAGTATAATAAACAATAAGTATATATTTTTTGGAAGTGCATTGTTCTGTACTCCTTAAGTCATACTACACAACTGATTGTCAAGTCACAGAATTTAGGGCATCAAAGTATTATAAAGAAGACTTAATTCAAATGTCTCTTTTAAAAAAATCCATAAACTGAGCATGAGAAAGGCTGGATGAATTATTCAAGGTCATAAAGGCAGTAAGAGTATCATAGCTGGGATTCACTAATAGGCCTATTTACTCTTAATTCAATATTCTTTGTGCTATAACATGTTGTATTGTGTAGTGTATTTCTATCTCCACTGTATACTAAGTTCTAAATACCAGCAATTAATTTATTCACAGATGAAATGAAGATGTAAGCACAGCAAGATCTTCCACTTTAATAATTAGGAAATCTTTCTCTTTGCTAATTCAAAACCTAAGTAACATCCTGCGCAATCTTGCTTTAAGATATAAACTTTCATTAGGTTTTAGTAAATAATTTTCCCTTCTCATATAATTGGAGATAAACAGGCTCCATCATCATTCTATGCTATGACTTTTATTTTCCATTGTTCGGTCTTGGTTAACCTTTTTTTTTTTTTTTTTTTTTTTTTTTTTAAAGGCAATCAGAGTTAAGAGAGCTGTCCAAGATCACTTGGTCTTTGAGGGTGAATGTGAACTCAGGTCTTCGGCACTGCACCACCTAGATGCCCTTTGAGTAAACATTTTAAAATTTTTGCCTCACCAAAAGTAATAAGGGACGATTACCTAATGCTAAATTATTTCTTTAAAAGCTGTATCAACTTCTGTGTAGATTAAGGTTTTTCATGCATCTGTAATATTTCCAAAATTTGAAATAATGAAAAAAAAATCTTTGAGTCAGCTCTTTTAAGAAGAGGGTGAAGGGGATCACCGTGGAAGGCTTCATTTCTATCCTGAATGGTTTTTAACAAGCACCAATAATAAGCACTAGATTTGTCAGATGGAGAACAAAAATAACAACGGAGAAACTGACTACTTTTGAGAGTTGTTGTGTGGTCTATTTTTAAGTGAACCTATATTCCACAGGGGTGGTATAACAAATTACAATACACTGATGAATAGTAAATATAATACTTCCACAGCTACAGCAGAAGCTCAAGTGGGGAAGGAGGAGGAAAGTGAAACTAATGCCCTGACAACCAATACAAAGCTATGTAAGAAAAAGAGAGCCAAATAGTGCCATGGGCAATATTTTGCCAGAATTGTAGACACTATTCTTGGATTCAAATGTCAACATTCTTTATAATTTCCTAAGCAGATGTGTCCTGACTTTCTGAAGTGACAATTTAAAGCATTTATATCTTCTGTAGAACATGTACAAAGTCAGTAACTTGGGATAAAGAGATACCCAAAAGTCATGGTCCAATTAAAGTTTTAATAAGCATACAAATTAATTATATATTTTAAATATTATCTTATTCTTATAATAAGAAAAATAAGACAGTTATTTTTACCATCAATTTATGCTAGAGTTGTACTTTCTCAAAAAGGATGGATTTCTTCTATAATCACAAGTATTTTACTATATGCTTTTAAAGATATTAAAAGATATTCTGAAAAGAATTCATAATCTTTACCAGAGTGTTAAAGGGGGTTCATTACAGAAAATAGTTAAGAATTCCCTCTTCATAAAAACTTAATGTCTTCATAGGATATTTGGGAAGTTAAAAAAAAAAGGTGCTAAGGTTCTGTTCTGAATGTTTTAAGAGAGGAACAAGAAGGAAAAATAAAAAGAATACACAAGTGTAGAACACAGAAAAAAAATAGTTCTTCCTACTAAATCAAATTTGGGTTGTATGAGAAGAGAACATAAACATGGAAAAGTATAGGAAATAAACATAAGGTGAATCATAGTCCTAACCATATCAGGAAAAGGAAGGTTGAAAACACACAGACACACACACACACACACACACACACACACACAGGCACATACACACACACACACAGAGTATCATATGGAAATAAATACATTATTAAGCTTAACAGAAATAAGTGGGGATTCTTTCATTACTCTTCACTCCTGACTTTCCTGGCATTCAATACTCTTATTCTGGCTTCCTCAAAGCTTCCTATTAAGAGGTTGGATAATTTTTGGAATGTAAACTCTTTGAGGCCAAAGCCTGTCTTTTCTTTCTGCTATTTGTATTCCTAGTGCTTAGCACAATGCCTGGAAGTAATAAATACATGTTGATGTGACTTAAAAAAAAGAGAGAGGTTAGAGAGGTCAGACTATATGACAGCAAAACAAACCTGAGTGAAGTTGGGGGAAAGAGTTAAAAGAAAAAAAAAAAAAAGAAGAACAGAGAACTAAAAGCTAAAGTCATGCAAGTATGATCCTGAGAACAAGGACTAAATTGTTACTATTTTGGTCATTTATACCTAGTAGATACTTAAAGTTATCTTATGATTGAATTTCTAATTTTATATTTCTGTTCTAATAAGTATCTCAAGCAATTCTGTATAAATCTTACTCAGACTGCTCTGCTTTAATATTGAAAGACCTAGAGTTAGTCAGTGTGAGAATATTCACAAGAATGAAGTATATATATTTTTTGTTTGTTTGCTGAGGCAATTAGAGTTAAGTGACTTGCCCAGGGTCACACAGCTAGGAGGTGTTCAGTGTCTGAGGCCAGTCCTCCTGACTGCAAGGCTGGTGCTCTATCTTCTACACCAACTAACTGCCCCCTGAAGTATATGTTTTTGAACATTATACAAAGAAGTGATAGTATTTGAACTTAAAAATCAACATCTGTGATTCTAAGATCCGTGAAGGGAAAAACTGTCAGAACTACTGAAACCATGAGAAGCTTTTGGGATAAGCAACAAGAAAAAGAAAGAGAAAGAGTAATAGTTATTATTTATTTTCACTGAGAAGCTAAATTTTTGTTCATTAAAGACTTTTTTTTAAATGATGACTTTTTTTCCCCTGAAATGAGTCGTATATTTTTGTTTTCCACAAATCCTATTTCAACTTTCATATATTTTTTTTAAATATTAGATTTTGGATTAAAATATATCTTAGTATAATTCAGAAACACAGGAACAAAGAGATAGGAAGGGGAAGGAGCTGACACATGGACACCTTCCTCCTAGATCTGATTCAGAATTCCTTCCATATGAAAGTATAATAGCTTTACCCCACCCCCAGTCCAGCTCAGTTTTTCCTAAACTCAACTCTAAGATACAAGTTAAAAAGCAAGACATATAGGAAATCACATTAAAATCACATTTCACAGATAATGTGCAGTATCAGTTGGCCTGTATTTTATGAAGCAAATGGTTTATCTTCCTTTTTGCTTTGCTTTTAGGTATGCAGATAAACACTTCAGTATTCCATTTTGTCCAGTGAAACTCCATCCAGGAAGCTGTTTCCATTTAGTGGCCTGAGTTACAGATAACTGTGCTGTTCATCATGAAAATGACTGTTTTCTGACGTTACTTTTCTCTCTTTATTTCCTTGTTTTAAGAATACAGTTTTCCCAAAATTTCAAAGACTCTGCTAGCCAACATTTATTATCAGAAATTCATTTCTGTGGAAGATATCTTAACAAGAAATTTTAATAGAGGATAACAAACCCAAAGATCCTAACTTTTGGAATAAGAATTCATTATTTGACAAAAACTGCTGGGATAACTGTAAATTAGTATGGCAGAAATTAGGCATGGACCCACACTTAACATTGTATACCAAGATAAGATCAAAATGGGTCCATGATTTAGACATAAAGAACGATATTATAAATAAATTGGAGGAACATAGAATAGTTTATCTCTAAGACTTGTGGAGGAGAAAGAAATTTGTGACTAAACCTAAAAGGGGATATAAGATATGAATTTGAAATGAAACTTTTAAAAGTCCTTACTAGAAATGATGAAGGTTAAACACTGTTTAAAAAAAAAATTCAACTAATCTACTATTCACAAAGGCTTAGATTTTGAACTGATTTCTATACATAAAATCACTTCTGACTGTTAGAATTTCTACTTTCTGTTAAAGCTCAGTGTAAAATCCACATATTCCAGGTGAAATATTTCCTGACTCTCCTAGATGCTAATGTCTCTCCATAATTATCTTGTACTTATTTTATATAGACTTTAAAAATCCAATATAATTTTATTTTTAGCTCCAAATTTTCTTTTTTCCTTGCCCCACCTTCACCTATTGAAAAGGCAGTAATAAAATTATACCAGATCTCTATTTAAAGGTGGAAAGTATTTTTCATCATGAATTCTTTGGAACTATGGTGGATCACTAAGTTTTTCACAATTTATTTATTTTTAATATTATGGTTATTGAGTGAAGTTTTCTTCTGGTTCTGCTCACTTCACTTTGTATTAATTCATATAAATCTTCCCAGATCTTTCTGAAACATTCTACTTCAACATTTCTTATAGGCACAATCATATAATCATAATTTGTTCAGCCATTCTCCAACTGATAGGTTTTCCCCCTAAGTTTCCAATTCTTTCTTAAACACAAAAAGAGTCATTCTAAATATTTTCGTCTGCATTTTTTCTATTCTTTTATGTGTATATTTTATCACCCTTAAGATAAGGTCAGAAAATGATTTCCTTTTGTCTTCATAACCTCCATTAATTTATCAATAGGCTGCACCAAGAACTTGCAAAGTCCCAAAATGACCTCATACAAATGGAAATCCTATTTCTTTCCTTAACTATGTGTTTCTAAATATGAACCTAGCAAAGTGATCATAATTAAGTCATTTCAGAAATACATTACTGTTTCCTCATCTCAGAATTATCAATTGTACTAGATGACTCAAAGCTGCCTCTTCACAATTTCGTTAAATCTGAAGCATACATATTGAAACAAGAAATTAAAACATTAAGAAAGAAATGATACAAACATTTATAAATATTACATTTGATCTTGACAACAACTCAGGGAGCTGGGTTCTATTAGGATCTCCATTTTACAGTTGAGGAAACTGAGACAAACAGAGGTAAAATGACTTGCTTAGGATCAGAGAACCATCAAGTGTTTGAGGCAGGATTTGAACACATGTCTTTCCAGATCTGGGCCCAGGGCTCTATCTGCTAGGTCTATAAATTAACATTATCTATAAACTCCAGGAAGGTTAGGCGTAAGTCAGATTTTGAAAATGAAGCCTTATTTTAACTTTCTGTACATGACAATTTTTAAATCAATCAACAATCATTTATAAAACCCTTACCATGTGCTAGGCATTGTGCTCAGTTCTGAAGATACAAAGAAAGGCAAAAACAGTCACTGCCCTCTTGTAGAGTAAGACAACACCTAATTAACTAGGTACAAATATGACATGCCTGAAAGTATGTATGAGATACAGACTGAGGTGAATTTCAGTATTAGAAGCTAAGGGACTGGCAAAGATCTTGTGAAGAAAGTGGGGTTTGAGCTGAGTCTGGAAGGAAGTCTTGGAAGCTAAGAGGCAGAAGTAGGGAGAGGCAGCACCCTGAGCACGGGACAGAGTAAAAATGCACTGATTTAAGTAGCGGACTTTCATGTTTGAGGAAGAGAAGAGAGGGCAGCATGGTTATATCACAAAATTAAGGGAGGAAGAAAAATGGGTCAATTGTGATAAATTTTAAATGTCATACAAAGGACTTTATTTTTAATGTTGGAGGTCAGAGGGAAGCACTGGATTTAATTCAGCAGGAAGATCATGATTGACCTATGCTTTAAGATCACTTTGGCAGCTAAAAGAGGGATGGAGTGGAAAGAGACTTGATACAGGGAAATCGCTTAGTAAAAGATGGCAATTATTCAAGCAACAGGTGAAGGGGGCCTAAACTAGTATGGTTGTGGTATAAGTGGAAAACATAAATACAAGAGCTGTTATAAAGGACAGAACAACAATATTTGACCACAGCTTATGTATGTGTGGAGTTTGGGTGACTGAGAGAATAATGATGCCCTTGAGAGTAAGAACGAATTCATAAGAGAGAAAGTATCTTCAATATCCAGTAGAAAATCAATAGTGCCAAATGTTGTAGAGAGCTCAAGAAGGAAGAGAATTTAAAAAAAGTTGAGGTTTGACTATTAAGAGGTAAGTGGTAGTCTCAATTGAAAAATGAAGTTGGAAGTCAGACTGCAGGCTGTTTAGAAGACAGGGAGATGAGGGCAGATTTTTTTCAAAATGATCATTTCTCATTATATATCTCAACAACGATACTATATGAGAATGTATTCTGATGGAAATGGATTTTTTCTACAAAGAGAAGATCTAACTCAGTTTCAATTGATCAATGATGGACAGAACCAGCTACATCCAAAGAAAGAACACTGGGAAAGAATGTAACTGTTTGCATTTTTGTTTTTCTCTCCAGGTTATTTTTACCTTCTGAATCCAATTCTCCCTATGAGAACAAGAGAACCGTTCGGTTCTGCACACATATATTGTATCTAGAATATACTGTGACGTATTTAACATGTATAGGACTGCTTGCCATCTGGGGGAGGGGATGGAGGGTGGGAGGGGAAAAGTCAGAACAGAAGTAAGTGCAAGGGAAAATGTTGTAAAAAATTACCAAGGCATGCATGGGTTCTGTCGAAAAAAAGCTATAATTATTAAAAACAACAACAACAACAACAAACCCCACAAAATGTTCATCTCCAAAGGGGAGGAGATACACAGGATAAAAACTAGCAAAGATTATGGCATAACCAATGTTATTTCCGATCTAAATCTGAGAGAGAAAATTCAATTCAATTTGATATTTCTTTATGTAGTACCTGTTTCAGGCCCTGTAGAGCTTAGGATAGGAGAATAAAAACAGAGCAATTACTTCAGGTTTTAGTTTCCCAATATATGAAATGATAGGTTAAAGCAATTTACAATTTAGAATTTACAATTCTAAATTTATGCTTCTGAGTTTTAATCAAGGTTTACATTGAACTTTTTTTTAAGTTAAAAAAGGAAATAAGAAGACAATTATTATTCAAGTCTTGTCTGGCTCACTGTACTACACACACACACATACACACACACACACCTTGTTTGGTTCATTGGGTCAAAATTTTTTTCATTTTGCAATTTCTCTGGATCTGTTAATAGTCTACAAACTATACTACTCAAGATTCTTTGAATCTTAAAAGAATAGTGAGTCTCCTATGATCACCTGCTGTATCCTTCAGGTTTTTCACCATTATCCTTAAAGTATTTAAAAATATGAAGGCTTCAATTCTGCTAACTTCTTAGAGATCTCAAATGAAATCCTAGAAGTCATAACCTACAATCTGAGGAACAATAATTGGCTTAATATATTCCTTTTTAAGACTGCTATCAGAAACATCATGTCAAAAAGGAGGTTATATATACTAGGGGGTGTCCTCAAACTACAGCCCGCGGGCCAGATGCTGCAGCTGAGGGCGATTATCCCCTCACCCAGGGCTATGAAGTTTCTTTACTTAAAGGCCCACAAAACAAAGTTTTTTTTTTTACTATAGTCCCGCCCTCCAACAGTCAGTTGACAGTGGACAGTGGAGTGGCCCCCTATTTAAAAAATTTGAGGATCCCTGTAACTAGACCATTTCTAGAATCCTTTCTATCTCCACTATTTGTGACCTTACTGAAAAGGTATCTAAATCCTAATATTCATCAAAATCAACAAAAAGTTCTGAATACTGTTTTAATTCTCAACATAATCCTATCTCTTATCATAGCCTATTTTATCATTTGTCATCTTTCTATTTTAGACATAACTAGGTTTCAATAACAAAAATGGCTATTTTTATAAAGCCTCAAAGTTGTTTTACAACTAATTTTCTATGATAAAGAGTCATTATCACCAGATATTGGCCAGAAACCACATCTTGAGGCAACAGTTGATGACTCTTTTGAGGTCTCTGTGTTTAGCATAGTAAGAGCTTCCCTAAGGAAGTATTTTTCAGAAAATGCTATTAGGACTTGGCATGGTAAGCTTTGAAGGCATCAATATTCTCACAATCTCAAAAGCACAAGGAACTCATACTTTAAAACCAGAATCTAAAATACTGCCAACTCTGCATTGTTCAGTGTCTGGTTCAATTTGGGGATAAATTATGCCCCTTTTCTCCTCTTTCCATTCCTACTTGTTGCCAAAACTTTAGCTATTTCATTGCTCACTTAACATCTACACCCAAGGGTAAGGACAAAAAATAAAGTGAACTAGAGTTGAGAAAAATACATTTTGCAGTAGAGGTTCTAATAAAAAAAAAATTGTTATGTTCAATGAGGTGTGAGTCATTGGCTAAAATTACACTTAATAATAATAATAATAATCCTCTCAAAACTCAATGCATCTGGGGAGAATGAGAAAGTAAAAGAACAACAGTCAGTGAATATAAACAGGGGTCATGTATGCAGAGATGACTTTGGTGTCTACAAAAGAACTCTGAAATTGTCAGACTATGCTCTGTTAAAACTGTTCTTTGGTCTGATTCTTTTTGTACAGCAAAATAACGGTTTGGTCATATATGCTTATTGTGTATCTAATTTATATTTTAACATATTTGACATCTACTGGTCATCCTGCCATCTGGGGGAGGGGATGGGGGGTAAGAGGTGAAAAATTGGAACAAGAGGTTTGGCAATTGTCAATGCTGTAAAGTTACCCATGCATATAACCTGTAAATAAAAGGCTATTTAAAAAATAAATAAATAAATTGTTCTTTGGACTTATACCCTGGCTAGTATGATAAATCCATTCCAATGAATGCAAGAAATAAATGTGGTAGCACAGAGTTGCATGTAGATTGGTATTAAATGAAATCATTGTGGTGGTCAGCTTGACAGGAAGTATAGTAAATCATGGGATATTTCTTTGCATCCTGGTGTCCCAAAAAGACAAAATACAACAGAACAAAGCAGAAACACCAATACTCTACCTGTAGAGGATGGCACTGACCACAAAAGGAAGCAAACCAAAAGAATGTATGAAATAAACTGAAATTATTACTAGAAAGAGATACCACTAGTTAGAGGGAAGGTCTTCATACAGGTTCTTGTCAATGCTGCCCTACGCAACAATATAATGTCAACTATCACAGTGCAATCATAAAAACTGACAATCTCTAAGCCTGGATAAACTCTGTGTGTGTGTGTGTGTGTGTGTGTGTGTGTGTGTGTGTGTGTGTGTGTGTGTGTAGTGAGACAGACAGACAGAAAGAGAAAGAGAGAGAATCTTGAAGGGCTATCACGTGAAGATAACAAAGTTGAAGATTCTGAGGTTATAGAAAAATCCTCATTTAATGAAAATTCTAGAAATCATTCACAATAACGAAAAGCCAAAAACAATAATAATATCTGAAGTTATTTTTGAAAAGGGGATAGATACATTTAGACTGGAATTGAGAAAAGACTTTTTTTTTGAGTTTGATGGCATGAATCCAATTATACCAAAACAGAATAATTTTAAAAAGCTGGTTATCTGCTTTAATTATCATAACTGAATTCATTCTCTCATAGTACTTGAGAGAAAGCAATAAAAACAATTACTATAAATACTGCAGTGTGCATATATTTGTTTTTTTTTCTTCTTTTTTTTAAATTTTATTTTAATAGTCTTTTATTTACAGGTTATATGTATGAGTAAATTTACAGCATTGACAATTGCCAAACCTCTTCTTCCAATTTTTCCCCTCCTTCTCCCCACCCTCTCCCCCAGATGGCAGGATGTCCAGTAGATATTAAATATATTAAAATATAAATTAGATACACAATAAGTATACATGATCAAACTGTTATTTTGCTGTACAAAAAGAATCGGACTCTGAAATACTGTACAATCATCCTGTGAAGGAAATCAAAAATGCAGGTGGGCAAAAATATAGGGATTGGGAATTCTATGTAATGGTTCATAGTCATCTCCCAGAGTTCTTTTGCTGGATGTAGCTGGTTCAGTTCATTACTGATCCAATGGAACTTATTTGGTTCATCTCATTGCTGAGGATGGCCAGGTCCATCAGAATTGATCATCATATAGTGTTGTTGTTAAAGTATATAATGATCTCCTGACCCTGTTCATTTCACTCAGCATCAGTTCGTATAAGTCTTTCCAGGCCTTTCTGAAATCATCCTGTTGGTCATTTCTTACAGAACAATAATATTCCATAATATTCATATACCACAATTTATCCAGCCATTCTCCAATTGATGGGCATCTATTCAGTTTCCAGTTTCTGGCCACTATAAAGAGGGCTGCCACAGACATTCGTAGTGTGCATATATTTGTGTGTGTGCATATGTAGATATGTGTCTGTGTATCTCTCTATCAATCTATCTCTCTATCTAGCAGCTGTCTAAGAAAGATCTGTACAAAGGTGAAGCCATCAAAGAATATTACAAATAACAGATATTAAAATTACCATGCTAAAAAAGGAGCTTGAGAGAGTCACTTAAGAGCTACAAGAAAGCACTTGAAGATTTTAACAATATTAGCTGGTACATGCAATAGAAATTAAATGATATTATCCAATTAAGAACAACAAAAGAAACAGAAAGGAATCCAGAAAGTCAAAGCATATCAAAAATTTAAGATTCCCAGAATAATATTCCCAGTATAATAAATTCAGTGTATACCTTTTAATATCCATAGCATGAAGCAAGATTAATTCCTATAGTTTATATTTGATAATGTATTTCTCATTCTGCACCCTGAATTATTCAACTCTCTTTCAAAAGTTGGGAAATATGTTTCAACGTGGCTGGTCATTGTATTGAACACAGATCACAAGTCTTCTAACACTGTTTTTCTTTATAATGCTGTTGTTATTGCAGAAGGTTTTGCAAGTTCTGCTTACTTCACTCTTTATAATTTGATACAATTCTTTACACATTCACTATAGCACAATAATATTCCTTTACATTGATATGCCACAATTTGCTTAGTTATTTCCCAATTGAGTTCTCTTAAATTGAACAAAGAATGACTTCAAAATTAAAAAGGAGTCGTAGTAAAACATATTCTCATCACTGGATGACATAAAACTCTATGATTTTCCTAGAAAAGACACTGGACAGTTCTTTCATCTTGTGAAATTTTTCTCTATTAATACCAAAATGGTACTTGGATGTGACTGCAATAAAAATTTTAATGGATGGTGAAACAACATAGAGATGAATCTGAAGGTCACAATGAAATCACTGGATAATGGCAGTATGTATATACATATACATATAAATAGCTTAGTCTCTTTCAGGAAAGACATAAAGATGTCAAGGAAAAAGTGATAAAAAAATTTGGATAAGTATTTTGAAATCTGCTGTTATCCTAAAATCAAAGCAGAATGGAGAAAACATGCTTATGCTATACCTGTCCTAATAAATTTTTGGAACTGTAAATTAAATCATAATAGATTTGGAAGATATCGGAAGGTATCCTAACAAAACCATTACAATGTTAGCAAACTCTGACCCTGTCATTCTAAGATAGCTATAGAAAGTATAACAGTTCCTTTACAAAAAAAGAAAAAGGCAGACATCCTTAGAGCATGTGATAAATAAGTCACTTATAAAAATAATTAGAGAATCACTTTCCTAAACAATAAAGGCTGAAAACGGGCTGTATTTTGTTGTTGTTCAGGCATTTTCTGTCATACTGGAATGATTTGCCATTGCCTTGTCTTGTTAATTTTACAGAATAAGAATCTGAGGCAAACAGGGTTTAGTGACTTGCCCAGGGTCATATACATAGAAAGTATATAATTCATTCAGATATGAATTTGAGCCTGACTCCAGACCTAAGATTCTATCTTATTTATCTATCAAATAACAGGTATACAGAATTGTCTTTATTAAGTATAATTCTAAGTGGTTTACTACAGGACAGTCATGCCGGTGAAGATATTAAGATAAAAGAATAGAATCAAAAGTTACATCAATGGCAAAAATACACAAGAATAAAGCAATGAAGAAAAGTATCAAATGACCGAGTCATGTGGATTTGTTTCTAGAAAAGAAGGGACTTACAATGGCATTTCCGAATAAGCTCATTATTACCACCAGAAATTACAGAAAGATTACCAAACTTAGTTATCAATGTAAATTCATCAAAGAAATGATAAAAACTGAAATACAACACTACTAGTTGTTACAATTTAGCACCTGAAATATTATTCAGTGGCTAGAACTATTCATTAGTAGCCCAATATCTTTCATAGATAAATCTCAATTCTACAACTACAGATTTCAAAATGTGGAGAACTCAATAAATTATACTATACTGGAACTACTATTATCCATTATGCATTATCACAGATCACTCTTTTTCTTCCATTCTAAAATGTACTCTAGTGGTTCAGCAGAGAGAGTGAAAGGCAAGTTTGAGGTCAGCAGGTTATATCCCTTCTCTAGGTTCCAGTTAACTAAGCTATAAAATGAAGAGTAGGTGTGTTGGACTAGATGGCTACTAAGATCTCTTCTAACTTATATTCTGTGATTCTATGAGAGTGACCAGATGTACTCTGAGGTCCGTTGAAGTTCAAAATCTATGCTCCTCAGATTTATGTAAGTGAATGTGTTCAGCTTCTTTAGGAAGTTTTTACTATTGCCAGTGTTTCAACAGCTTCTTTTAATAACTTCATTTTTCTTAGTCCCCCAGGATATTAAATTGGCAAATATACAAAAGTAATATATAAAAGCATTTGGTGTGAGAATGTTTGAAGAGCAAAAAAACATCATTGTCCAATAATTTATTGTGACCTGTGATTATAGACTTTAACTTTAAGAAATAGGAGTAGCCTATTGATCTAACTACACTAAGGAGAACAAACAGTTCTCTGCTAGAGATTTTCATGTAAATGCTTCTCTGAAAGAAGTTCTAACTCTGCCACAGTTGAAATTCCTAAGAAATCTAGAAACCACAAAAAGAATGTAGGTTCTTTTGTTAGTTTTTTTTTTTTTTTTGTAAAGCAACACAACATTTAATAAAACACAAACTAATACCAGAACAAGATAAATGTTGCAAAAGTCAAGTCCAATAGAAAACAATACAAACAGAAACTGTGGTTAGTATACAGAGTTTCTTGGATGTCAAGAATGCATAAATTAAATCCTCCCTACAGTAATAAGAACAACACAAAATCCTCAGAACAGAAATCTGTGGAGTAGCCACATCTCAAATGAATGAGACCCTCAATTTTTAATATTATTAGTTAAATTGAATAAGAAGAATTTTTTAAAAGTATGGCCTCAAATTTAAAACATAAGCTGTCACAAGAAGAATTTTTGCCTTCCTTCCTCAAGCAGTTTCAATTTTCATTTTGGATTCACAACATTCAGTGTGGTATTGTTAAATATGTTTATGCATTAATTTTCTGCTCTGTTTCCAAATCTACAGCCTGATCAAGCCAGAATCAGAGACGCTGAACTATTTTCCCACACCTCCTGATGCCAAGTCCTAAAATATACAGTTTAATTCTTTCACCAATTGTTGCAAATTGACCAAAATACTGAGTTTATTTTACTAGTTGAATTTATCTTTATTCATCAGGAAGAGCCAAACACTTGAGGCCTCCATCCTTGGCCTGCCTCAAAGCACAGGGATGATGATCAGAGCTTGGCCACACTACTGCTCTCTCAGCCTTATCAAAATAACTATGGAGTTCTTGTTCAATCACAGAACCTCCCCAAGGGCTAAACACTTCGACTGCTGTTTGCACTTAAGTCAACAGAAACAAGTGGCCTGCTTTAGACTGCACTACCTTTGTTCAGGCTATTTCAATGCAGGGTGATAAAAATGATTAACTGTTTCTAAGCCCAGTACTTAAACTTCTCATGCACGTTTCTAGCTCTACCACCACCCAGAAAGAAATTCAGGAAGCTTTAGCTTTACTCTCACACAAGTGCAGAGCTCCCTATCAACTTGTCAGCATGAAAAGAATTACTCACAGCTTAAAGAATAAATTATCAAAGGATCATGTAAACACATACTCTTTTCACTATTTAATTCAAGCAATTGTTAGAATGATCAAGTTTTTTCTTTTTTTTAATCAGAGGTCTTTTCAAAAGAATCCTTCTGATCCAATGTAGCAGATATATTTTCTTTCTTAAAAAACTGATATCTCGTTTTAATATCATTTTTGTTCTCCAATAGAGCATAAACCCTCCTGCAAAGAGTCACCCCTTTTAACCCAAAATTTTAAAGTAGAAGAAAAAAAGGCAGTTAAGGAGTAAACCAACATATTAATCTCATCTAATAGCATATGCAGTCAATTAAAAAAAATACAGATTATTAGAAATACTTATCAAAAAATTATGCCTGTACCTTAAAATATAAGGTGAGATTTGTTTTTTAATCTTACCTTACATTTTAAACCACAGGCATAATGACAGAATATATTAAAACAATAGAATAAATAGAACTATCAATGGATAGGAGATTAATATACACAACCCACATAAATGAAAAATAATCTCACTATAACATTATTGAAGAAAAAGTATTTGAAATTAAAGAAAAAACTAAAGTAAAGCAATGGTGATTGTATGTGAAGTATTTTTTTAAAACATATGAAAAGTATGCATAGAAAGAATTTGCAATCTTCATTGGCTCATTCAGCTCTGATATAATTGTTCTTTGTTATGGACCAGAACTTGAAACAAGGTGTTATATTTGAGAAAAGAAGAGAACATCACAGTTCTTCTCAAAACGATTTCTAATGACATGAAGCCTTTCTAATAGTTACAGTAACCTAACTTTTTAAAAGTTTAAATTGAATTTAAGTCATGAAAATACAGATAATTAAATAATATTTAGAAATGCATCTAAAAGCAACTCTCAGTAATTAGCAAAATACCAATTGAATAGCAAGTTTGAAGAAGACAGATGGAAAGAAAGCTTAACCTGGATTAAAATTTTACAGGATTTGTATTTCACGAAGAAAAAATTCTGTTATGGGTCTATGACACCAAGTATAGAATAGGACTAACTTTTTAAAATGGGATGTTGAACTGGAAATTAATGATTCCTATGTGCAGACTGAATTTTAAGAACAGTAGCACCTCACACTGACTTGCTGTGACAGAGAAGTAAGTTGCTTTGTACAGCACTTAAAATTCCTGGACCAATAAATAATAAAAGTCAAATTTTATTGTGAATGTAAGGTGTCAAATTTTATTGAGAGCTTAACATGTCAGTTTCTGTGTTAGGGAAGCAGAGAAACAATATTTTAGTGCTTATATAGCATTTTAGATTTGCCTAAAGCCTTCCAATCATTTATTAATTCTCACAACATCTTAGTATTTGTGGAATAGATATAAAAGATAAAAAAGAGAGGTAAATTGGTTTGCCCGAAATCACAAATGACCAGTAATAGAGACTGAGACATAAGGCACTAATACTTAATTTCTATTTAGCACTCAGAATCCATTAAAAAAAAAAAAAAAAAGTCTTTCTTAAGGAGCTAAGCAAACCGAGGTCAAAAATTCATCCAATCTAACTACAATTTTCCAGAGTTAGGCGATTATAAATTTATCCTTTTTTTTTGTTATTATTGTTACTGCTGGTTTTGTTTGTTTGTTTTTAAATCAAGAAGAATCATCAAATTTTCTTTTTCATTTCCAGTGTGTAAATGGCCATTACTGATAATATGCATTTATATAGCACTACTGATTAATGAAAAAGAACAAAGCTCCTGAAAAAATACTGCTTCCTAAGGAAGAGTTCACATAGGGAAAATGTTAGGAGATGTCTCATTTGTCTGTCTGCTTTTTTTTTTTTTCTGGGAGGTACAGAAGGGAGGTCTGGCACTGGTCTATGGACTTAATAACATCTCTACCAATGAGACAATGTTTTTTTTTTTTTTTTTTTTTTAACTAGATATTTAATTAAGTAAACTATGATTTGAAAAACAGTAATTTTTTAATGTAATGAAAGGCTCAAAAGATAGAGAAACAATCTCAGAATCAGTTAAAGCTGAGTTCAAGGCTGGCTGGTGCCATTTAATGTCTTACGTGACTTTAGATAAACTATAGAACTTCTTTTAGTGTTGCAAGGTTCATGAAAACCCATGGGTTTTTTGTTGTTGTTGTTGTTGTTATTTTTTTAACATTTTTAAGATGGTAAAACAGATGTCACAAAACCATGTATTTTACTCATAGAAAAGACTTTCAAGCAGATATAATTCATTCTCATTTTACAGATATTTCTGAACTATTTGGTCATCTGATTTTCCATGACTGGATTTTGTGAGACTCCAGTATAAAGTAATGCACAGTCCTAGTAGGAGTCACTCTTCTTGAACAAAAAACAATGGGCACAAGAACTCAAAACAACAGGCATGGGCAAAAGATCTGACTGCGTTAGTGGCTGTAGAAGAAATTACTTTTTTACATCATAATACACTAGATATTCATAATGATATTTCTAAGTTATTCAAAAATAAAATTTAAGAAGGTGCTGATATGAACAGTATCTCTTAAAAAGATTTATACTTAAAACTATCAAAATGAAAAAGGGTTAAAAAAGAGTAAATAAATTTTCATTCAAAGATGAGATTTAGGAAAGGTACTCTGTCAGTCAATAAATAAACATTCATTAAGTATCTATTATGTACCAGACACTGTGTTACAAAATGGGGATATAAAATAAGGCATAAGACAATCCTTGCCCTCCAGAAACTCACAACTTATTAGAGAAGACAACTTGAAAACAGTTATGTGCAAACTATATAAAGGATAAATACTAAATAATGATCAACAGAAGGGGTGGGTAGATGGTGCCACAGTGCACAGAGCACAGGATCTGGAGTATGGAAGACACATTTTTCTGAGTTCAGAATTGGCTCCAGGGTCCTCTGTAGCTGTGTGACCCTGGGCAAGTCACTTAACTCTGTTGGCTATAATTCCTCAACTGTAAAATAAGCTAGAGCAGGAAATGGCAAATCACTTGGTACTTTTGCCCAAAAAATTCCAAATAGGTTCATCAAGAGTCAGACATTCATGAAAGCAACTCAACAACAACAGAAAGAAACTAGAATTACAAGAAATTGGAAAAGACCTTTTGTGATGAGCACGTATTTTAAAATCAGCTGGAGTCAGGA
The DNA here is from genome assembly GCF_902635505.1 of Sarcophilus harrisii. Classification (NCBI taxonomy): domain Eukaryota; kingdom Metazoa; phylum Chordata; class Mammalia; order Dasyuromorphia; family Dasyuridae; genus Sarcophilus; species Sarcophilus harrisii. The sequence goes on along the minus strand of NC_045426.1, from coordinate 580,827,664 downwards.
ATTTAAGTTAAGGGAAAATCTTCAATCTTTATTCTTTGTGGAGATGAATGGGGATTGCGATAGCAATGTGGGCAGCTGCAACAGGACCCAGCCAGCAGAGGTGAAGGGGGATTGGGATACAATGTGAGCAGCTGCGACAGGAACCAGCCAGCAGTCTCTCCGCTCTTCTGCCTCCACCCACCAAAATCGTCATTCCTATACAACACATCAGGACTTGCACAAAGAGTGGGCGGGGGCCATTCTTTATCCAAGCATATATATTAATAGAGTATGGTCCAATTACTATTTAGCCTCACGTGCTAGGGACCTCAGTGCATGAACTTGATATTCAGACCATTACAACCTTTGATAGGTGAAATTGTCACTAGATCTTGAAGGAAACTAAGTAGACAGTTAACTACTCTAATATAGGACAAATAGCACTGATTCTTGGAATTAGGATTCAATTAAAAAGAATTAAGATTTAGTTATACAACATTTTTAGATCTTTAATGAAGCTCTTTAAGCTTTTTTTTTTTTACTTTTAAAATATGGATAATACTAAGACTGTCTATCTTATAAAGCAATAAAGAAAGGATTATGTAAAGCCTCAAGTACTTTATAATACTGCATTAATATTATTAGCTCTTGTTTCTAGAGTAATTTATGGTTAAAAATTATTTGTTCACAGTATTTCTAAGATAAATATGATCATTTTAGCCAATCTGATATCTTTTTTATATGACTGCAAATTGTTTTGATTTCTTTATCGGAAAATAACCTGTTCATATCCCTTTGTTGAGGTGTGAGATTGAGAGATTCCCTGACACAGTAGGGTCCCCTGGCCAGTCCTGCAGGCTTTGTGAAAGAATTCGCAAACCCTAATGAATACAGGCTCTAGGTTTGTGGCAAGAATGGGTTTATTATGCTAAGAAAACAGTGAGCAAACTCCTGTTAGGACTTTTGCAAAGGTCTGGGCATACATCTTTCAATTTATTGGATTCTTTTGGATGGGAGCTGAGGATCTTTCAATAGAGAGTGGTGATTATGCCCCTGGCCAAGATCTCCAATTGGATGAGATTATTTATCTAGGCATTTCTCCTATGAACAGGAGGGTGGGGCCTCTCCTAGAGGGGATTGAAATTTCTAACAGAGGACCACCCTTCCCTCCAAGATCTCAGTTTATATGATTTTGACCATTTATTAACTAGGGAATGACTCTTATTTTTATAGATTTGACAAAGTTCTTTATATATTTTAGATATGAGACCTTTGAGAAAATGTCTACAGATTGCTCCCCACAATTTCTACTTTTCTTCTGATATTGGCTATATTTGTTTTATTTGCACAAAATCTTTTAAATTTAATATAATCAAAATTATCCATTTTAAAACTCTTCTATCTCTTGTTTATTCATAAATTCTATACCTATTTATACATCTAATAAGTAATATGTTTCATGTTTTTTACATTTTTTTGTAATACCTCTCTTTATATAGAAGTCAGATATCCATTTTGACTTTATCTTGGTAAATGGTTTAAGATAATGGTCTATGCCCAATTTAAGTCATACTGTTTTCCAGTTCTAACAATTTTTTTTTTTTTATCAAACAATGAATTCTTATTCCAAAGATAACAGTTTTTAACAAGCAATGAATTCTTATTCCAAAGACTTAAGTCTTTATTACCCCTCCTACCTTTTCAGTCTTCTTAAACTTTACAGCTTTAAGAGATACTTTTCAATCTAGTGATATTGGTTTCGACAAACAAGACAATCAATTGGCTTGGGGCAGTTTCTTTGGTGTCCCTTAGGCCTGGAACTCTCTCTTTCTACCATTCTGACCTCCCAGGTTTCCTTTAATGTCTAATTAAAATCCCACCTTTTTCAGGAAACCTTCCTCACCTCTTCTTAATTCCAGTATCTTAGCTCCTGCTAAATATTTATTTATTTTGTAAATACCTTTATTCATATGTATTTGTTTACAAATTGTCTCCTGTTGGGGTCCAGCTCCAGTGGCGATGAAGGATGTGACATATGGGGGCCAGGGCCAGGCAAAGAAGTCCTGGTTATGGACTCTTCGAAGTTTATTGATCATACACACAAATATATATATATATATACATACCTCAGTGTTCATAGGTTTGAGACAAAGTACACTCTTTTAAAATTCCTATAGCCTAACAAAATTCTGCTATGATATAAATGATTAAACCCCTTAAGCCCCAGATCTTAGTTACTTAGACAGAGATGCGAATAGTTGAGATATGCATCAGAGTAAAGTTTATTATACCATTATCTCAGGTATTTTTCTCCCAAATACCTTTAGTCTCCTGTGGACATTCTTTCCTGTCCTAAATTCAAAGGTTTAACTTTTAATCCAAAGAATAGTGTTTACATTTTACTTCAGTCACTAGATTATTAATTTATTATATTGACAAGCAGTCTGTGCTATTTCAATAAGGGAGTTTTGATGAGCCAAGTTACTGTAAAACTCAAAACCTGGAATGGAGTATTACCTCCTGGCCCTCTATAATAGTCTCCCCCATTACAATGTAAGCTCCTTGAGAGCAGAGGATTTTCTTTTGCCTTTTTTTTATATTCCCAAAACTCACCACAGTGCCTGAAACATAGTAGGCTCTTAATAAATATTTATATATTGACTGATTATAGCTATAATCATAATATAGGTTTTAAGGAATACTACTTTTAAATGTTTTCTAATTAAATGCATATAAGAATCACATACTACCAACAAAATAAATACTTTTTTCAAAAGAAGTATCATGTCATACTGAATAATTCTTGTCGCTTGCAGTACTTATAATGGTATAAGCCACAAAGTAGAAAATCATGTTATATAGACCAAATGAAACCAGAAAATCGCCAAACAAAAGATCAATATTTTTATGATCCCCATTCTTCCCTACCTAACCATTTCCTCAAATATATATATACACAAAGATAGATAGATAGATAGATTAGTTATAAAACTAAGCAATGAAATCAGTGGAACGAAGAAATATGGTGTTTTGGGGATTTACTGGACCTGTGCTAAACAGACTACAAGATTCCTTGGGGGCAGTCTTTTGTACCTCTTCCTGGCTAAAGTCACTATCAATTTTGTCAAAGTGAGTATAACTAAATCTTTTAAATTAAATGACAATCACAAATACTGACACTGTTTTTTGTCTAAAGGGTTTAGATTAGATAGTAACAAGTTGATATTTATAAAATATTTTAAAAGAAAATTTTGCATGAATTCTCTCACTTCAACACTTTCAAACATAAGGGAATTCAAAAGACTCAATCTAATGTTTAAATTTATAGATAAAATGAAATCAAATTTTTTGAAAAAGGTTTTTATTATCTTTTTGGTTTTTTATATAACTTGTGTTTTCTATAGTATCTCTTCCTCCCTGTCCCCTCACCCCTAAATCAAGATCTATTGGCTATATACTACTAACCTAATACACTAAGATATCAAAACCTTATCAAAAATATTCAGCAAAATTATTTTTTTTCAATTTTACCTCTTTTCTTTTTATTTTAATTGCATTAATCTTGTTTATGAAAAAGCTTTTCAATTTATTTATGCAATAAAATTATCTATTTTGTTTTCTGTTTTTTGCTTCTGCCCTTTATTTCGTTATCAAATATCACTTTGGAGTCATAAGTGCACAAGGTAAATAATAAAGTTTCTCTTGAAAAAATTTTAAGAATATTTTCCTCCCAATTATGTCAAACAATTATTAGCATCCATTTCATAAAATTTTGAGTTGCAATTTTTCCCCTCCTTATCCTCTTCTGAAAATGATAAGGAATTTAATAAAGATCACACATGTGCTATCATATAAAACACATTTCCATATTAGTAATAGTTATGAAAGAAAAAACATGTCAAAAGGAAAAATATCCAGAAAAAGAATAAAGTTAGTTTTAAAAAATGCTTTGATCTGCAGAGTCCATTAGTTCTTTATTGAGAGGTAGACAATATTTGCCTTTGTGAGTCCTTTGTACTTATCCAAGATAAATAAACAAAAACAAAAACATATTTTTGTAAATATTCATTCATTTCTCTCAAATTGTCAGATTTATTAGAATATAATTGGACAAAATATTTTATTTAATTTATTCTTTTCCTAAGTTTTTTTTTTTTTTAGTTGCATACTCAATGCATTGATCTGTTCTTTTTCTATTTTGTTGATGTAAGAATTTAGAATATTAAACTTTCCTCTTAGTATATTGTTTTGGTTACATCACATAGATTTTGATACATTGTCTCATAATAATTCCCTTTAATAAAATTATTAAGTTTTCACGATTTGTTCTTTGACCCACCTATTTTTTAGAATTAAGAATATTTACACCATGGTATTAAAAGGATGCATTTAATATTTTCGCTTTTCTGCATTAGATTTTGAGGGGGTTTTTATGACCTAATTGGGATAAGTGCTTTGTGCTGCTGAGAAAAAAGTGCATTCCTTTCTGTTCCTATTCAGTTTTCCCCAAAGATCTGTCAAATCTAACTTTTATGATAATCTATTTATCTCTTTCATTTCTTTCTTGTTTATTCTTTTGGTAGGATTTATAGAGTAATGAGAGGAGACTGCTAAGGTTCCTCACCAGTAGTTTTGCTATTTCTTTCTGTAACTTATTTAACTTTTCCTTTAAGAACCTGGCTACAATACCTGTAATGCCAGAGAAACTGAGGCAAGACGGAGATTAGAGTCTTTAATATTTTATTAATGGAGAGCTTTGACTAGTTGGCTGGATTAGACTCCTGACTCAAAACATCCACCATCTAGTAATTAATTCTAGAGACTTCTATAGGGCTCCAATTATGAGGGAAACAAAGGCAAGGGCGGGGGAGAAACGTCTAGCAAGTCATAATTTCAGAAAGGACCATAAATTCTGATAAATTGGAAGTGAAAAAGGTAGTCAAGCAGGAGACAGTAAGTATGGAGCAGGAGAGAAAGAGGATGCCCATCCAGGTATTTGAGATAAGCCATCTGGAGTTTTATTTTATTTTATTTTTTTGGAATGCCAGAATGGCCAGAGCTTTGCAGCCCTAATTATCTCAGTCCTAAAGGTCAGAAGGAGGGAGAAGAGGGGAAGACACAGTATACTAACTCAGAGAAATTGAGATATTATAATTCAGGGAAACTAATGCAGAGAAACTAACACAGAGAAGCTGAGGTATTACAATTCAGGGAAACTGAGGTATTTCATACCATTTGGTACATATATGTTTAGTATTGATTTTGCTGCATTATCTATGATACCATTTTGTTATCCCTGGGGTTTTTTTTGGCTGGAAGTTTGTTTTACTTCAGCTGAAGCATACTAGATTCTGCTCCAGCCTCTTTCCTTCACTCTGTGTCTCTCTCTGCTTTAAGTATGTTTCTTGTAAACAGCATATTGTAAGATTCTGGTTTCTGATCCATTTTATCTGCTTCTGTTTTATGAGAGAGTTCATCTCATTCATATTCATGATTACTACTAGTGTATTTCCCTCCATTCTATTTTTTATCTTGCTTGTCCTATCTCTCCTTTGGGCCTTTCCCTCCTCATCAGTGTTTTGCCTCTGCCTACCACCTCCTCTGATTGACGCTCTCTTCTGTCATACCCTCTTCCCTTCTATTTAGTTCTCTTTCCTCCTACTTCCCTGTTGGCTAAGACAGATTTCAATATTCAACTGACTGAAGATCCCATTTCCTCTTCAAGTCAATTCTGATGAGAAAGGTTCATGTAATGCCCATTGCTTAGTCTCCCATTTTCACCTCCATAGTAATTGGTTTTTCCTGCCTCTTCATAATTTACCTCATTCTAACTCCCTTCCTGCTGCACCCAGTGTACTCTTCTTTCTTATCCCTTAATATTTTTATGTCATTCCCTCAAATTCACCTAATATCCATACACTCTATGTATATTCCTTCTAGCTATACTATTAATGATATAATTTTTAAGAATCATCTTCCTATGTAGGAATGGAAACTTTAATTTTATTAAATCCTACATATTTTCTTTTTCTCTTTTTATCTGAATGACAGATCATTCCTGCAACCTTCCAAATTTCTTGGATTCAAAAAACTTTTCACCTCTTCTTTTTAATAGTTCTGCTGTTCCAGAATTTGTTTGGAGAGCTATTTTATGGTTGTTTGGAGTTGAATAAGGGAGAGTTATGTTGATGTATTGATTATTCTGCCATTTTGGTTCCCAGAAGTGCCCTCCAACCTTTTGAAAATGTTTTTAATATTTTTAATATCAAGATAGGTATTTGTTGTTCACTATGGCATATTTTGTAAGGTGTAGATCTAAACCTAATTTATGTAAACTTCTTATCAAATAGTAATACTTTCCTAGGTAATGTATGTTTTGGGGTTTGTCACATGCTAAGTAATATAATTTAATTATTCCTAATTCTTCTGTGTCCATTTTATTCTACTGATCTACTTCAATAATTTTAAATCTCAAAAAACAGTTGTAATGATTAATATTCCATACTATAATTTGAAATAATGAAGTGTATAGGAAAGGATATGGTCAAGAAAACAGCATCATAAAGAATCAGATCCTCCTGAATAAGAACAACAAGGAAGTGCTATTAGCTTCATTTTTATCTTTTAAAAATAATTTCCCTTCATATTCCTGATCTTTTGCTCTTTAAGTTAATTTGTATATACTTTTGTCTAACCATGTAGTTTGCCTATATAGTATACATACAAAAAAGACAAAGGTTTTTTCTACTTTCAGAGATATCAATAATAAAGTTTTAAATTTGAAAAATATGATTATTGGGGCAACCAGGTGGTACAGTGGATAGAGCACCAACCCTGAAGTCAGGAGAACCTAAATTCAAATCTAGTGTCAAACACTAAAGGTTTCCTAGGTGTATAACCCTGGACAAGTCACTTAACCTCAATTGCTTCAGAAAAAAAAGTATGTGAGATAGGACTGGAACTCTTTCTACACACAAATTGGTTTTATAGCACTGTTTTGTGTATATTCTTTGCACATGAATGGAACTCAATAAAACCTATAAGATTAGGTTAGCTATTATTAGGGATTGCTGCAGCATCAAACTGGGCAGGAGGAGGTATGTTGATGGGAATAATCATGATTCCATTGGCTTTCTTTTTAAAGTAGAATTTGTTAATCTTTGCAGGATTACATTTTCTTTTATTTCCTTTTCCCAAAAGCAAAGTTCCTCACTCAGTAACTTATTTACTTCAACTTATTTACTTCTCATGCCTTAACTCACCTCAACTCTACACAAAGACAATCATACCCTTGGTCTTGTCTTTACTCACAACACCTCCATGTTCAACAATTTTAAAATCCCATTATCTGCTCATAATCCATTGATTTTCTACTGTTTCCTCTCCCCTCCAGTATTAAATCCAATTCTTTGTAGACACAGTGACTTCTAATTCCTCAGCCCCTCAGTTCTGTCCCAGGCAATCATCCTGCCCCATTCACATTTCAGTTTTCTTCTGTATTTTCTTCTTCATTCAATTATAAAGTTCTTGAGAGCAAAGACTATCTTATGCTTTGTTTTATTAGCCTGGTGCTTAGCATAGTGCCTGGCATATAGTAGGTGCTTAAAAATGTTTCCTGCTTAAATAATTTATTAATGTTTACCTTTAATTTGTCTTGCACTTATCTTTTTGGTAGATACTTGTTTGTAAGTCTCCCACATTAGATTTGGAGTTTCTTGAGAGCATGGATTGTCTTATCCTTTGCTTAATACCCAGTGCTTAATATAGTACTGGTATACACAGGGTATTTAATAAATGGTAACAGGCTGACTTACAGAGGTAGAGTTCTCCCATTCCCTCTTGTTCTTTACATTTCCTTTTCCTCAGACCTTTTTTTCTAAATTGTGCCTCTTGTTAGTCTTTCTCCATTGCTCAATTTCCCTCCATTATCATATCCTTTCTCCTGAATCTCCTTTACCCTACTTCTAAGTAAATAGAAGCAAATATGATCCCAGTGACACCTTAGCAAAATCAATTTATTTACATCCATTTTCACTGAGATCATCTTTACTTGTCTCAATTATGACTGAGATCTTTTTATATTTTATATTATCCTTCACATAATAAAATAACTTTTCAAAAACACTTACCTCAGTAGTAGTTCCAATGTCAGCAGATGGGCTGCATGTGCTGGTATCTGGTGGAACTGTACCAACACTACTTCTAATTGGAGAGCTTGGAACAGGTCCTGTCACAGACTCTAGATAGCTTGAAGATTGATTTAGAATGCCTTTCTTCTGAATCTTATTCCAGACTTTATTCATAATGTCTGTTAATTCATATAAGAGCTGAACCTAAAAAAACACCACAAAGAACAATTCTTTACAACTGACTCTTTAGAATATTGTAAATATAGGCTAAAGCCAAGTAGAGAACTTGAGTAGAGTTACAACAGCAAATTGGAAAACTACAAGATTCACTCCTGATGAGGGTATAATTATAAAGAAGTTTCCCACATGGGAAACAGAAGAAAAATAGCTATTCCAGACATATCCTGTAGGAGATAACAAGGACAAAGGAAAAAATACCTGCAAAATTCTTTCATAGACCTAAAAGATAGTCTTTTTATTAACTCAATGTGCAGAAGAAGATAAATTTGTCCACAAGTGAAACATGATCTCATCCCAAATTACTAAATCCCCAAAGAGCTTTAGTAGTTTTCAATAACATCTATGATCACCTAAGTACACTTCCTCAATATTTAATCCCATTTGTTAATTCAAAATAAGAAAACTATGCTGAGTTTCCATGAGAGAATTTATGTTTATTAATTCAGAGACAGTCTCTATCTTTATGAAGCTTACAATCTAGTAGCAATATACTGTAGCACACGCACATTTATATATAAACTTCATACAAAATAATACATCAGGGCAAAATGTAGCGAGTGACCTATTAAATATGAGACAGTAGCTTCATTTTTATATACAAAGAAGAGAATACATGGTAGAAACTCACAAACAAGAAATAGTTTCAAAAATACTGTCAAATGCTTCTTAGCATATATTTATTTCCCAGAATATTAAATAATTATTTCCAAATGATTTTAAAAATTCAAAATGACAAATTAATATGAATTTTGATCAGTTTTAAAAGAAATAAATTTAACAACAAAACATAACATAATCCAATCTATGCAAAAAAGAACAACAATGTAGCTGAAGCTGTTCTATAAGATACTAAAAGAACATACACTATCCAGCTTGCTATTCTCCTGGGATATGTCATTCCAATATTCACAGAACATATTGTTTAACTTGCACATTGTTTGACTAAGTTCTAAGATATTTACACAAGGTTTCGTAAATAAGCATTAATCATGGAATTTGTATGACAACATATTGCCATATACTGTATAAAACAAGCCCAAGGAAAAATGCAAACATGGTATATAAGCAGATCCACAGCTGGATACCATACTCTGTTTGCCATTATAAAAAACGAAATTCTCATATTTATAAGAAGTTTCAGCCCCAGGATATATCCAGGCGATGAAGCTGGCTTCTTATGTGGGCAGAACAGATGCATAAAAACATTGTTGTCAATTCACATTTGATATAAAACAGTGCTTGGGAGTGTATTTTTTCCTTACTTTTTGTGTAATCTCATGCTATACTCCTTTCTTAATAAGCTGGCATATAAAGGCATTATAAAATGTCTTGATTTTGTTCAAATTAATTTCTCCTTTACATTCAAATATATTTTTCCGTTTTAAACACATTTTCCCTAACTGAAAACCTTATTTTTTTTAAAAGGCATCTTCTTGTAAAATATGGAATAATGAAAAAAAGAAAATAACAAATCAAAGGAAAAAAAAGGCCCAATGGAAAGTTTACAGAAATGGTTCAATTTTTAATAGCCCATGCTTCTTTATCACTTTCAACTGCTAACAAAACATTTCAGAATGAATATTATCAACTAATATTAACTAATGAATCTATCTAAATAATCTATAAATAATTTACAATTAAAAGAAAAAAGGTTACAAGGCAGAAAATGAAATCATAGGATCACAGTATCTGTGAGTTGAAAAGAAGCTCAGAGCCCATATCTAAACAATAATTTCTTCTGTAATATGTACCTAATAAATGGTCATCCAATTTTGCCTTGAAGATCTCCATTGACAGGAAACTCATCACACCTTATGAGAAAGACCATCTCCCTTTTGGATAGTGTCAATTGTCAGAATTTTTTTCCTAACACTAGTCCTAATTTTGCTTCTTTTTATCTTCCATTCATTGTACCTAGTTCTACCCTCTGGGTCCCATTAAATGTTTTATCTGCTTTTTCATAATTTTGACTCATATTAAGTTTACAATCCATTAATTCCCTGGATATTTTTCAGATGAATTATTGGCCAATCATACTTCTCCCCCTCTTATTCTTCTTATTATTCAACCCAAATATAATACTTTACCCTTATACCTATTAAATTAAATAAAAATGAAACATTTGATATTTCATTTCTTTTTAAAATGAGGTAACTTGTTAAGTATCCTTCCCCTAGCTTTGTATCTTCAATATCTAACCGATGCTGACAATGAATCATTGGTGACAATTCCTTGGGGATTTAGTCAAGAAATCATTTCTAAATTCACCTGACTATATGTAGAGGGTCAGAACTCTGAAAAAGTGTACTTACATCTAGGTCAGCAAGGTACTTATAGTTAAGCATATATTTAGTACTTAGTATGGTGATGTAATGGTTGTACATGCTCAGTGTGGTGTAGTGATGTAATCGTACTGAAGTATTTAAGGGCTGGGACAACTGGGAACGCTGGTAATGCTTAGCCACAGTTCTTGGCCACAGCTCTTGGCCACAGCCACAAGAGAAGACACCAGATTCCAGACTCCATCTTTGACCAGCCACGTGGTACCTCTCTCCTGCCTCCTTCACTCCTCCACTAAGACCAAAGACTTGGGCTAATCCCAAACTCCTCCAGAGAGCTAGTCTGGACTTTACAATTATATACTGTTTTCTGGCAAATATGTCTCTATCTTGTCCATAACAATAACATAAGAGAACATTTTTAATATTTTTGCTAAAATCCAGCGCACTAAAATTCAAGTTACCAATCCATTATCACTAACAAAAAGGAAATTAAGTTTAGTTTGCTATGACTTGCTCTATGATGAAGCCAAAGCTGACTCCTTTTCTAAACTATCTACTAAGGTAAAGAAGGCTCCAAAAAATTACAGGATTTAGAGTTGGGAGGATCTTTGCTGATTATCAAATTCAACTCATTATTTTACAAATGAAGAACCTTAGATTCAGAGAACTTATATATGCCCTGTCCAAAGTGACAAAGTCAGCAAACAAAAGACAGAATTCAAAGTCAAGTCTATCAAACTCCAAATATATATTACTCTTTCAAAGATAGATAGAAACTTAAGGAAAAGATCGGGGATGAATATATAGATTTTTAAAATTGTAGGAACTTGGACATGCTTATACCACAACTGGAGGAATTTTATCTGAATCCCCTAATACATATTCTATGATATCCTAACAAGTGGTTATACAGCTTCTGCTTGGAAGTCATCTTCATAAAGACAATAACTGAACTTATAAAAAAGGAAGACTTTTTTGCAGAAATGAACATAGAAAAAAAACTTGTGGGATAAGTACAAAGAAAACAAGACAGAAAGAGTAGAAGAAAATTAGAAGCGTGCAATGTCATAGCTAAGGAAGGGCATTGTTGTTTCAAGAAGGAGCTGCTGGATATTAGTATCAACTGCTAGAAAAAAGTCAAGATACAACTGATCTCTAAAATTGGCCATTGGTACCCTTTAAAATGTAGAGTAGCTAGGATTAAAGCCATATTTTAAGGAGGAAATAATAATGACAACAACAACAATAATAATAACAGCTAGCATTTATATGTCACTTTTAAAGTTTGCAGAGATCTTCACTTCACAATAGCCCTGTGAGATAGATACAATTATTCTCCTTTTACAAATAAGGAAACTAAGCCAGTGATATCCAATATATTTTTTTTATTTGAGGGTCAGGATGTGTATATACTGGAAGGCACAGCAGCTACTTTGAATGGAAGAAGGAGGAGGAGGAAGAGAAAGAGAAAGAATAAGAGGAAAAAGAAGAAAGGAGGAAGAGGAGGTGGAACAAGAGGAAGAAGAAGAGGAGGGGACAGTGGCTTTTGGGAGGACTACAGTAAGGAACTGTCTTAATAATTTTAGATATTCATCATAAAAGAAATTACATTGACAACAACACTAAAATTGACAATCAGAAAGGAAGGGTAGGAAATGATAGATCCTTTTCCTCTCTGATTAGCTCATTACAAACCCTTTGTCATCATGCCAAGGTTTCCACTTTGGAGACCACTGTTCTACACTACCATCATTTTAATTCTAATTCTGATACTAATTCTATGCTACCTGTTTTTTTCTATGATTGAAAGAGGGAAAAAAAACCAATTACCACCATAAACAAATTCAAGTGAACCCTAGTCATCTGATTATACACATCTATCCACCCAGAGTTATGTGTTTAAATATATACATACATATATATATACACACACACACACACACACACACACACACACACACACACATTTATACATATACATCTACATGTGTGTATAGGGTTTTTTTTTAATTTGAGGTACTGAAGAATACAAATTTTTGGATAGAATGAAATGAGTATGAAAACAGTTCTTTTTTTAGTTCTTTTTAGACATTTAAATTTCAGAAGACTAAAAATTCTCTAAAATATTCCTAAGAATGATTGCAAGAATGTAGAATAAAAAGAAAAAATATTTAAAAAGTAAATATGCACATATATTTATATTCTTCCTTTCTGTCTTATCAGAGTGTATCCAGTTCTTGGGAGATACGACATACTCCCTTTGTTACTGGGATAGGACATGGGAAAATTTAGAAAGTCAGTTTATGGATACTGAAAAGGGTTTTCAGTCTAATGACCAGCACCTCTTTTAGGTCTAAATAAGCATTTCCTATTGTGTAAGAGATATGAATTGCCAAAGTTATCCCCAAGAATAATTCAGTGCTTTATATGCGCTAGATGGTAAGCAAAGGGTAAAAGCCACTGTCTAACCTGGTATTGTCCTATATCTACTTCCTATTCTGAACAGGCTTCATAACTAATTTAGGATAATCAAAATTTTTTTCAGATCACAACCCTGTTGACATTTCTTCTCTCAAACAAATGTTAAACTAAAAAGATCAAGATATATAAATTATCAAAAGCCATTCTTTAACAAATAAATGTTCAAAGGATATGAACAAAGTATTCCCAAGAGAACTGAAAACTATTAACAATCATGTGAATGCCCCAAATCACTATTTTAAAAAATGTAAACTAAAAAAACCCTAAAGTTTCACAACATACCTTAAAAATTAGTAAAGATGACAAAAAATAGTAATTTAGTGTTGAAGGGGTTGAGGGAAAATAAGCATACTAATGTATTATTAGAACTATGAATCAATATAATCATTTTGGAAAGTAATTTGGAATTCTACACTCAAGAACAACACACAGATTTGTGGATAATGGCGGCCATCTCTGGGTGAAAGGTTATAAAGCGGGGCAGAGAAGAAAAAAAGGAAATAAAAAATTATGTGACAATTTTATTATATATTTAAAAATATAGCAAATTGTACATGATGGATATATAGTTTCATGTACAATAATCTTTTCCCCCCCATTCTACTACATTATAGAAATCTTAAGTTCAAATTAATAAATAAATAAAATTTTAAAGGGATATGAAAAGATACTCCCAACTTATCCCTTTGGAGAGATGGGTTCACATTATTTTTAGACTTTTTTCAATATGCTAATTCCCCCTCCTCTCTCTCTCTCTCTCTCTCTCTCTCTTTTTTGGTCTTACGGATATGGCATGTCATATATCATATTTGAGGAACTGGAAGGAGAGGCCAGTTGCTGAATCATAGAATGCATGAAAAGGAGTAAAAAGTAAAAGAATCAGAAAGATAGGAAGAGGTCAAGTGATGAAGAGCACACCAAAGTTAATCCATCTGAATTTGTATTTTTCCATTGCCTATCATATCCATAACCTCCACATAAATAGCTATTCATGTCATCCTTGCCAAATTTAAGAAAGCTATTTTCTAGAAAATATCATTTTAGAGATTATAACTCAAAAATGTTAGCCTTCTGAAATTGTAGTAGCTAACAGTTTGCAGCTTGTAATTTTTGTTTCAATATGAGGATAACTAAGTAACTTTTTAAGAAGTCAAAAAATTGGCAAGGAACATAGGTATTTAGTGGTCAATCTCTAATTTAAGGGTTAAAAAAAAGTAAGTCTTGAGTCAAAAATCTCAAAAATAAAAACTGTCTTAGGAAGTTTTATACAGGCAAAGTTAAAAAATTACAACTGAATTGATAAACTTCAGTGTACTAAATCTGAAGGACTCTCTTAGTTCAAATCAAACCATATTACTTATTTTTAAGAAGACAAAACACAAATAAATAATTTAAATATCATATTATAAAATGCAGGTAGAGTTATAGATGAGCGTTTGTGAACTTGTGAAATTTCATTGGCTGTCTTTATCATGGCTATAGCTCATTTAAAAAGTGATGCTTTTTAAAATTTACCATGCTAGTGGCAACTGACAACTGAACTATTTAGAAATTCTGTGTGACATATTCCTGCAAATAACCTGAGAATTAAAAAAGGAAAAAAATTTGTATGAAGTATCTTTTTGTCTGTTGTATTGGCACTATTTCTAAACTTTGTAGGGAATTAACAATTATTAGTTTCAGTAACTTCTGTTCAAAATTAGAAAATAAATTCATGATTAAAAATAGGCACATGGGGCAGCTAGGTGATGCAGTGGATAGAGTACCAGTCCTGAAGTCAGAAGGAACCGAGTTCAAATCTGGCCTCAGACACTTAACACTTTCTGGCTGTGTGACCCTAAGCAAGTTACTTAACCCCAATTGCCTCAGCGCAACCCCCCCCCCCCCCCCCCCCCGGGCCCCACAAAAAAAAGGCCAAGCTCTGCTGACAATTATCATATCTATTTTTTTCCTCAAGAAAAAAAAAGCAAAAAAAAAAATTCCCAGTTATTATTAAAACAGATATTCAAGTAATTAGATATTGAAATGATTTGAAAATGTAGGATGCATTTTGAAAACAACCACATACATAGAGAATTAGTATTTTTAATTAAGTGGTTTAATTCACTGTCACTTTTTACTACATAATAAGATATCACTCAGTAAACATCCAATGAGTTTAAGGCTGTCATCTTTTCAATAGTTACAGGCAAAATACAGTTTACCATGGTACAAAATTAGTTGGATTTTTTTTGGTAGCTACCCCACTGTGAGTTTACAACTATCAGATGGCTGCTTAAATAATTTTATTTTTCATCTTCAATTCAGAACATATGGTATAAAAAATTGGAAATCCAATGTTTATGACTTCTGCTTAAGTGAAATGGAAAAGAAAACGTAGTCAACAAAACAGGTAAATCTCCCACTTAAAAAATATTTTTACTGCTTACTCTAAGTTATAAGGAATTTAAAATTATAATAAAATAAAATTACAAATAAAAGAGAAAAAAATCCTGGCATAAGTATTTCTATTATGGAAATCTGAAAATTAAGAACTAAAAATATAAATGCACTAAAAATATTTAATGAGAAATTTTATTCATGAATGTTGAAAGGTGGAGGAGGAAAGAACCTAATAAAACTTTTAAGGTTACAGAATTGTAAAACATGTGTAATTAATATTAAATCAATAGGGAAAATACTGTATATGTAAAAGCAGTCATATTTTATTCTATTTGCAAATGTAAATAATTCAAAGATATATCATTTTACCTAAAATAACATTTTTAGAATGGTAATTCATTCTGGCAGATATAATAGTTTTGGAGTAACAAAAGTACTTGTTACAAGTGTAAGTTCTCTATAAATATGTAAAAGTACTTTTAATTAAGTTTTTTTAAGTTTTTTTTTTCCACGAAATATGTGGATGCTTGCTTACTAATGAAAACAACATAAAAGATGGATCTTTTAGTAAAATGTTACTCTCCCTAATTTATAAATTAAAAGCAGAATAAACCAGTCAACAATACAAAATGTTTATCTATTACACGTTTAAATATATATTTTTTAAGTTTCAGTCCTATAGAAATTCATGGAATTCTGGTAGACGATAGTCTACTGTAGACAAAGATCTAGAATAAAGATAATTTAAGAAAAAGCATCTCTAATTGTGCTCTATAAAACAATGAAGTCACTACTACATTTAGCAAATAATATATCTATAATAAAATCTTCTCATCAAGGATATAAAATAATTCGTTCTGTCTTTGGCCTTTAAAGAGATTACACATGACTCATCAATCTCTACTGTCACAGGAAAGGTTTGAATGTTAAAATAGTATCAGTTCTATGATCAGAAGTGGCCAACCATGACCCAGTTTAGAAGAAGGAAGAATTCTGTCTTGCTAGAAGGTCCTTCAGATTGCAGAAAACTTCTGGTGAAATTCACCAGTCGTTATAAAGTAATGTTAGAAACATTTTCTGAATCATCTATTAACTTCACATAATCAAGTGGGGAATTTTGTCAAGGAAATAAAGCAATATGAGATTGTTGACCACTCTTTTTTGTTTGTTTTAACACAAAAATTGTTAATAAATATGTTGAGTTCCTCACTGTAATTCAGCCCTGTCATAGAGAATTATTTATTATATTATTCAGCTACCACTAGGGATTGGCCAAACACTGCCAAATGTAACAGATGATCATAGAATAACATGTGATCAAAAAATTTTTGTAACTCAAACATGAATAATCCACAAAAGGTTTTCAAAGAATTAAGACTTCCTATTTGACAAGAACAGTGTAGAAATCAGGAAAAGTTTGCAGTATATTATACCATATGACAATAAGCCCCAAATGGATGTATTATTTATACCAAATACAAATGGAGATTTTTTTTAAAAATCAAGAAGTATATTTCAGATTTGTGGTTTGGAAGAGAATTCTTAGCCAAGCAAGGGAAAAAGTTCATCATAAAAGATAAAATAGAAATTTGTTTAAGAAATTAAAGCTTTTGAATAAACACACATGCTTAGACCAGGAAATGGAGTTAGTGGGGGGAGTCTCTTAGCATCAAATATTTTTTGGGAGGGAGTTATATCTGATACTTAAAATTATTGTGAATTGACATAAATTTAGAAAACTAAAGGCCACCCCCAAATCAATGTTCAAAATATATGAATGGCTTTTGGAAGAAATGCAAAGGTCAATAGCAGCAAAGACCTGAGTTAAATCCAATCCAGAGATCTGCCATAGGTCTGTTATTTCTTCAGTCTATTATCCACAGCATCAAAATAAATATTTCTAAGACACAGTTATAACCATGTCCTTTTCCTACTCAAAAATGTTAAGTATTTTCTTATTTACCAACATATTAAAATATACACTTTTCAGGCAGGCATTTAAAGCCCTCATCTATTTGGCTCCCACCTTTTCTAGAAGTTTTTTTTTTTTTAGCTTATTCCATGGACATATTCTAAGATCTAGTAAAAATGGTCTACTAGCCTTTAGCACAGTGCCTGGTACATAGTGGATTTTTTTTTCTGAGACAACTAATTAAAATGATTTGCCTACAGAACCCAGTTAATAAAGTATCTGAGACTGGATTTGAACTTGGGTTCTCCGACTCCAATGCCAGTAACTATGTACTGTGCCAGCTAACTGTCCCCCAGTACATTCTTAATAAATATTCTTGACTCATTCTGTTGATCCTCTCTGAACAACAAAAAAAGATTGAGACTTGTTGGGGTCTTCTTGGAGAGGGCAGCCTTAGTCTCAGTTGCAATCAATAATTAATCCAAAATCGCAGCCAGCTGGTAAAATGCAAACGTTTATTTCTCCTTCCAAAATAGCCCGGTTAGTTGAGGCCTATCTCTCTGCCTTTTGCCTCTGCTTTCTTCAGCCTCCAGCCAGCTCCGACTCGGCTTCTCAATCTCCAGTCTGTGGCAAGTAGTCTTTTCTTCCAGAGTGTTCTGTCTCAGAGCCCTGTTGATGTTCCAGAGAAATTCTCTTTGGCTCCAAGAGCTTCCTTCATTTATGTGATCTCCCAAAGGTTAACTCCGCCTTCTGGAGGGAGAGGGATTCTGGGTTATCTCCCAGAGTGCTCTCTGGTCCTGAGTGAGGTGTGAATTCAGACTAAGCCAGCCCTGAATTCTCATGTGAACTCCATTGAGTACTTATACTTGAGCTCTCTAAAGGTGTGAACACAAGCATTGTTCAATCAGTTCCACTTAGTATCTTGTTTCAAGTTCTGGCCCAAAATAACTCTAAGATTAAATTAACTCCAATGTCTTTAACACTTTGTAAAGAAATGTCTTAACACTTTAGTAAAGATTCCAATAGAGAATAGGTAGGCAGGTGAAAAGAGGCAGTAGAAAATTATAGAGGAGAGAATATCCACAACATTGTGGTGGTCAACAAAGTCAAAAAATGTAGAGAAGTTAAAAGGGTCAAAAAGTTTAAAAAAAAAAAAAGAAGACCATAATCTCTGACAACTCTGGATATTTTTAGTTCAGTGATGAAGTTGGGAGACAAACTACACTGCACTAAGAAATGAATAGGAAGAAAGAATGTGGAGATAAAAAGTATAGCTAGCTTTTTCTAGGAATCTCATGAAAACAAGGAAAGATACTAAAAGTTTGAGGGCACATTTACTTCGTTTTTAGATCCACATTCTGTTGCTAAACACATACTGAAACTATATAAGGCATATTTTCAAATTACACCAAAATTTTTTTGTTTAGATTTCACAGTAATGTATCTGAATATGCTTTTCATGAAAACTGATTGAAATGAGGACTGGCCTCCATTTGAGGCCCTACATGACAGTGACTCTCTATTTGACCAATGACTAATCCACTTATATACCAGGAAACTCCTGAGTACCCAAGAACTGGTCTGATAGCTACATTTAGAGTTAAGATTAGCAAACTATCATTTTAGCAAACTTGATCTAATCCAGGTATGCAAGGTTAGTAAAATTTAATAATCAGTTTCCTTGTAGAAGAAAGGGAAGTAAAAGAATGGTACAGTCTAAAGCCAACATGGATTGGTTGCCCCTCAGGTCCCATTTGCACTAAGTTCCCTGTGAATCTGTTCAGTGAAAATAATCATATAATGGTAAAGACCAAGAGATCTGAGATCTAGATTGGAATTCACAGCCAATTTGTCTGGTAAACCACTGATGTACACTCTCACAAGATTAGAAGGGCAGGGGGAGTTACACACATTTACATGCCTGTGACTATACTATTAACTGCCTGATTCCTGATCCTTTGAGCACTTAGTTTCCTTTTATTGTTAACTATCCACCCAAGATCTATTTACATAGACCAGGAAATAAAGCCATTAATTAATGCCACTTTACAAGGCAGAAGACAGAGACCTTCTGATATAAAGTGAGGAGTAGGAGGATTATTAAACTCATTGTACCATGATTTCAATATAAGCTCTGGCTCAAAGAAAATTCCATAAAGAGCTTTTTTGAATAAAATAGTAATACAGATGTTCTGAAATAAACATCTCTTCAATTAAATTTTCTATTTTCATATTTAGTGGCCAGAGAACTCATTGGATTTGAGCCAGAAGTTCTAGGTTTGAATACTGACTGTGTAACAATGGTCTGTATGACTTTGATTTAACTTCTCTGGGCTTTATTTTGTTCATCTAGAAGATAAATCCTTGTTGCCAAGAGTCATTTGAATATTTATGATATCACTCATGGGCCATACAAAATTACCAACTTAAAAACTCCAGCAGTGTGAGGTTGTTGCTTCTAGCTTTCAGCTACTCATTGGGCTGCAGTTGCCTTGCAGGGCCAGACCCTATGATTAAGATGGCCTTATGTGGTCCATGGGTCAGACATTTCCTGCCTCTGATCTAAGAGATAATACTAGCTCTGGAGGTTACAGGATCCTGTAATTGAATGTGGAGATTATGGAATTATGATTTATTATGACTAAATGTTTAATTTGTATATCTATTTTATATGTGTATATATCTAGTGTCATGGAAAAATTTCTCAGGCAAAACATAATCACAAGTGAAAAAAGTTTAAGAAGCCCTGCTCTAATAATGTGCAGTACTGTGTCACCCTAAACAAATGATTTAATAATCTTCCAGGTCCTGATTTCTTTATTTTTAAAATGAAGGGCTTGGACTAAATAACCTAGATCCCCGTACATCTAGCTCTATGATACTAAGAACTGGTGATCTCTAAACTGAGACAATTGTATTTGATGATTTCTAACTTTTTTTTAGTGCTAATTCCTTTGATTCTGTGACTTTATGCCTTAGTGTAACCTGGATACTTTTGCTTATATTAGAATATTTTGGATACCTTTATTCCAAAGACCTAAATAAGTTCACCACCAGCCAGATACAGGAATCTCTCAAGCAGCTTGGTTGCTCAACAAGATTATGTGATGATCAATTCTGATAGATGTGGCTCTTTTCAACAATGAAGTGATTCAGACCAGTTCTAATAGACTTGTGATAGAGAAAGTTATCTGTATCTAGAGAGAAGACTATGGGGCTGAATGTAGATAACAACATAATATTTTCACCTTTGTTGTTGTTGTTTGCTTGCTTGTGTTTTTCTTTCTCATTTTTCCTTTTTAATTTTTCTTGTGCAGCATGATAACTGTGGAATTATGTATAGAAGAATGCACATATTTAACATATACTGGATTAGTTGCTATCTAGGAGAGAGGGAAGGAGGAAAGAGATGGGGAAAAATTTGGAACCCAAGGTTTTTACAAAGGTATTATTATAAAGAACCAAAAAAAACAAAAAGAAGCTTGGTTGCTTGAATAAGAGCAGACCAAATACCTACTCCAGTAAAATCGTGAAGTTGTAACAGACTAAATAATAATCAAATAATCTGATGAAAATCTGTTGTTTGTCCTTTGTTCTCAAAGAGGACCATGACATCAGGGAGGTGATGCCATGCCACACAAGTGGATTAGATTTAAGTGAGGGAAGGCTGTGCAAGATCATCTGCCTTAATTACCCCTCTTCCGCCTCCCCCAGAGTCATCAGGGTACGGAGACCAGATATATTTCAGGATGATTGTAGAGGGTCCTGGATGCAGTGGGAGATCCTGGGCTTTTTTAAGCTAAGGCCTTCAACAGGTCTCAGTTTGACTGAGGCCACAGCCATATAGTGATTAAAGCTCAGTAGCAATTGAGACCAAGAATCTTCCCTTTCATCCAGCCCCCAAAATTGTTAAAATGAAAGAAGGAATGAATGAATGTGGGAGGGGAAGACCCTTGAAGGGTTTCTGGCCAAAGCAGAAACAATTGCTATTTACCTTTAATCTGAGTCAATCCCAACCTAAACAATGACCAAATGGGGCTTGGCCTAGCACCTAATGGTGTCCAGGCAGAATCAGATCAATTTTGATGAAAGTCTGCTGCCAGTGAATCTATCTACCTCCAGCACAAGTAGCCCACAAGAAACCTGAGGATAATAGTGAAAGGGGTTGCCAGTCAAGCCAGAGCAAATACTAGGTCTCCTGCCAAACCAGGGTAATATTCAAAGGTCAATGTCCACAGACAACAAGAGCATGTTTCCCCTAGAAAACTCTCAATATGCAGACCATGGCAGACCATGGCAAGCAGGAAGTATTAATGATTAATATGATACCACAACAATCATCACAGAAATCCCTAGTAATGGGGGTCTCTGAGATTCCTAACACTGTTTTAAACAAAAAATAAGGTCATAACTATCTAGCCCTATTTAAGAGGGAACACCAAAACTCTTAAAAGTCTTTAAAGGAGAAAATCTTCAGTTCTGCATCAGTGAGGGACCCCGCCCCAAGGGACAGTTTCATCCTTGTTATCTGGGTGGGGTCAGCTCAGTCCTGAAACTCACTGAATTCAATTCAAATTCCAGTTCAAGCTGAAACCTAGGGATGAGCCAACTTGGAACTCCACCCACGAGCTTCCTTCAGCTAAAACTCCCATTATAAAAGAGCCAAACTAAAACCCTCTCTTTGGAGAGGTTCCAAACATACTAGGCTATGCCATGCTTGGGATGCCAAGGAGCCTCTGTCCACTGGAATATTCTTTCCAGTGCCATCCTCTCTTTACCCTCACCTATTTCCCTAACCAGACTTCATGCCTCTCTGTCAGGATTTCAAACCTTATTTCCCAATCCCTATAATAAACCTTTTATCAATCTAGATTTTTGGGTCTGTAATTCCTTTACAGAGAATCTCTGCGCCACCAGAAGGGGGTTCCCCAAAACTCCCTACCCCTGTGCCAAATCCCAAGGGGGTGCAGAGCCAAACCTCTCATTTGGTTCCCTGAACCCCGAACCTGCCACTAGACCTTATCATTTAACTCCCTGACAACCAGAAACCCTAATCTCATTTTGGTTTCCTAAATCTAGACTTATCACTATGAACTACAAAGACTCAAAGGGGTAGGGATAAATCTAGGAAGTAGAGGGAAGCACAAAAATACAAAGGATCCAAGATGAGTGAGAGCAAGTCCACTAGGCTTCTGCAGCTCTGCTTGATCTTAGCCCCAGTGAACAAGATACCCTTATGACACTGTACTCTCTTATGGTTAAGCTTCCAATCCTGCCCTCTCTAGATTTCCTTGGTATGCTGTATTCCCCCACCAGATTGTATTCTCCTTGAGGGAAAGTACTGTCATTTTTGTGTGTGTGTATGTCTCTAATGCTTAGCACAATACCTGGAACCTAGGAGACTCAGTAAATATTTACTAAATTGAAGTATGAAACACTCCACTTAAAAGTACAGCAAGGGGCAGAACCTGGGCCTGAAATAAAGTCTTACGTAAGAAATTCAAGCTGGAGAGATAAGTAAACCAAAGAAAAAAAATTAGTATAAAAATTATTCCAAATTCACAGATACCCTCCTCAAAGGAAGGAGTAATTCTGGAATAAGTACAAGCATAGACTAATAGGTAAAAAGTAGATTTTTCCATAAAGACAACATGAATTGCTAGAAGAAATGAAGCAAGAAACAAAATCAAACAAAAGCTCTGAAGGAAAGAATCAGTGGTTAAATAAGTAACTTAACAATGAAAGTAGTAAAGACTACTTGCTACTTAATTAAGAAAAAGGAAAAGGTTACAGGGGTGATATTTCATGTCCTCAAAATATCTGGAGTTTAATCTTACTTGAGATTCCTATGCATCACATAGGGCTCAGACTACAAATATATCATATATGTATCAGACAAATGTATCAAGTATGTGTCAGATTAAGATTTTTTTTTTCTGTACCATGGTTGTCATTTTTCCATTTAAAAAATAATTGGAGGAACATTGATAGGCCCAAAAGAGTATATAAAACTCCATCACACAACTATTTCAGAATGCTTAAATAAATGTATCCTTCTTGGTTTTGATGAGAGTAAAACTCTGTTTGATTTGAGTCAGCCCTGTAAAATTATGTAAAATCACCAACAAAATGTCTTCTTTGACCTACAAACCCAAATGGTCTTGCATCTTCTTGGAGCAAGATAAGCTTTCTTGGAGGAAGTCACAACCTCCCTCCACCCCTTCTACACCCCCCTCCCCAAGATTTCACATCCACTCAAGATTCCCCTTAGATTCATGCATAAAATGGGTCTTCAGAAAAACGACTCTTTGCAGATCACTTCTCTCTTGAGAATATGCCCTCCAAGAGAATCCTCTTGGTGTTTCTTTAACAATAAAGCTTTTTGCCATAGCCTTTGGGTTTAGCAAAATTCCTCCTACCTAACTCAGACCTTGGACAGCTGAACTTCACCCATTCCTGCCTAAATTCTTCTTTGGTACCCTCAGGCTTCATCAGTTTCTCTGGGATCTTGTATTTGCACTTCATAATTTCTTCTTTGCTTTTCATCAGAAATTGTTCATAGTCATCTATTCTATTAAAGATCCAACTTTGCAGTTTAAGTTATTTGTGGTTCTAAGCCTTGGATTTTTCTTTTATTAATTTCAGCCCTGTCACTACAACACAAATCAAAAGCCAACTATATACAAATCAACCTAGGAAATGTTTAATTGGTAAGTAAATCGTTTAATTGGTTTAATTGGTAAGTAAATCGCTGGGTCTGAGGTTTCTTCCAAAAAAAGGAAACATTAATTAAAAATATAATTAATAATAACCAAGCTATGATAAGAAAAATAATGTAACATAGGATCACAGATTTACAAGTTGAAAAAAATTATTTCATGTGACCATCTCACTTCAAAAATAAGCATAAGGAAGGCAAGAAAATTTGCCCAAGGGGAAAGAAAAAGCTATTGATTCTTTCTACTATACCAATTTGTCTCTCAATATAATTAATGTAATGTTCTCTCTAAACTGTAATGTTTTCTGTTGAGGTTTTCTTGGGGTCTCTGGGAGCAGCCTTCGTTTCAGTTCAGTAATCACCACAAGTGCAGCCAGGTATTAAAATCCAAATCCTTTATTACCTCCTTCAAAATCTCTTCTCCTTTCCTGGGGCCCGGTTAGCTTTCTTAGAAGTCTATCTCTCTCCTTGATTCTGAGAGCTCTTGACCCCAGTCCTCTGTCTCTTCCAACTTCTGCCTCTAGCTCCCTCCGAATTTCTCCTATCCAAAGGTTTGTGCTTCAGCCTCCACTCACCACAAAGGTGGACAATGGAATGAATCTGTCTTTGCCTCCGTCAATCTCTCCTTGGTTCCTAGAGCTTAAGCTCCTGCCGACAATCCTTTGCCTTCTCTCCGAATGTCAATCCTGATTAAGGCTCCTAGCTTATATGCTCCACACTGAATATATACCAATCATTATATCACTAGGAAACTATTATTTGTTGTAGGATTAAATCAATGCTAAACTAGATTTAACCATTGTCTCCTCAATTCCAAGATACTAAGGTACCTTGTTTCAAGTTCTGGCTCACAACAAATTAATATAAGATACAATTGTAATTTCAAAAACCTAGAAAAAAAAACACTTTAAAAGAAGAATTTTTCAATGTATCTCTGCCACGGCCCATGGAAGGTTCTCTGATTTCTGAAGATTGAGCAATTCTTAGAAATATCCCTAGAAGACAATGGATTAATTTAACCAAGTTTAATAGAAATAGCTCTTGAAAAAAAATCTAAATTCCTTTGCTCAGATCCTACAAAGACAAATTAAACAATAATATTGCATAATTTGATCTACTGGGTAGATGTTATCCAATCAGAATGGGTACCACATATATAATAATACCATTTATACCACTGTCTTCAATTACTAATTAATAAACTAGGATTCTAGTTTATAAATCAGTCTTATGTGAATTTGCTTAGTACAACCAAGTTTTCAAAATCCTGATCACTACTGAGTAAACTGATAAAGTTCAATTTTTGAGGCTGCTGAATTGAGGTTCAGATTGTGAAACTATCATTGATCCCATCAATTTAATTCATTTTTTTCAATTTTTTCATTTTATTTTTTATTTCTTTAATTTTTTTTCTGAGGCAATTGGGGTTAAGTAACTTGCCCAGGGACACACAGCTACTTAGTGTTAAGTGTGAGTCAAATTTGAACCCAGATCCTCCTGACTTCAGGGCTGGTGCTCTATCCACTGCACCATCTAGCTGCTCTGATTTAATTCATTTGTACAAATATGGTAATTTGTTTCCAGAGCACTGTGTAATGACTCAAAACACTCATGGAAGCTTTGTGGTAAAAGTGGTTGGCCAGTTTCTTTCTTTTGGGGGCGGGGGGAAGGGGGAGGGGAAGCCACCTTTGAAGTACACTAATGTCTCACCATGATTCTGTTAAAATGATTGTGATATATGTAGTTACTATGTCTCTCTTAAAATTAAAATGAACCCAGACTACAACTTCTTTAGTTGGGCAAAATCTACATTTATTAGGAGCTGGGGCAGTATGTATAGTAGAATTCTAAGGCAGGTTTTTCTTAAATTTGGGGAGCCCTTTCTCCTCTGTTACTTGAACTGTCCACACTAATATTAAAAAGAAATGAAAGATGAAATTGAGACCAACTAATTTTAGGTTCTACCCAGAGAGGAGATGAATATGGAAAAGTAGCTATTTCCTTACATGATTTTTTCTAGAAAAAAGAAGGGACTGAATTCTGACATACTTTCTTCTTACCCACCAAAAAAGACCTCTTTCAGCTCCTTGGATTATATACAAATCAAGGTATCTTGAGATGGGTCTTAGAACAAGTTTACATTGCTGCTATATTTATTTTATGCTTATATTTAGTTAGTTAGTGCCTGGCTATAGTACTGGATATGGAGTAAATGTTTCCACATATTTGAAATGGAGGTGATAATAATATTACTTCATAGAATGGTAGTGAGAAAAAAAAAGTATTTGTAAAATACTTTGCAAACCTTTAAGAACCATATAAATGGTAGCTTTACTTTTGTGCAATTTCTTATTTTCTTCCATTCTTCACAATCCAGAAAGAAGAAATTGGGTACTCAAAAATACTCTACTCTTCCCCCTACAAGGGCTGGACGTATACTCACTTACTAGATATTTGCTGGTGTCTATTATGCACAATGCATAGAAAAATCAGCTAATAGTGCATTAAAAGCTGTTATAATTCTATAAATTCTTATTGTTTTCTAGCAAATCAAGAGGACAAAAGGAAGCCCCTTTTATTAGGAGCCATTTTATTGAAGAATATGAACAAGAATTACCAAGTATCCACATGGTAAGGCAAGAATATCCACACGGATGAAAACATGGATACATTGGAGTTACATTGCACACAGTTTGCTGAGTTATAAAAATATTTAAGACACAACAGATATTTACAAATTTACATAAAGGTGGAGTGAGCTGAAAGGATCCTCTTCTCATACTCTTTCAATACTTCTTGAATTTCTACTAATTAGATGTTCATTTCGATTAAAAAACAATCACTAAAAAAAGAGATGATAATCAGTGATCAACACTTTAGTCAGATTGCTTTCCCTTTATGCATAAATGCACGGAAAGATATTTAAGTAATGAGAATGAATAAAGGGAGAAATAATTTATAACAGCAGTATAGACAGACTTAAATGGGCTATGACTATGAAGGGGGTAAAGGACAGAGGTTCTTAGATATAGAAGCATTAGATGGAATTATTTTTTTCTTCTCTCAGAAGTCTTTAAATACTTTTTTCAAATTCTTTTTCTCACTCAGATTCCTACTATGAAGAGAAGGGCAGGCCAGCTATAAAGAGCTGCCTCTCCAGAGAAACTTTGGTGGAAGGTTTCTTCAGTTATTTAAAAGTAAATACAATTGCGTTTTGTTTGTAGCTGTGCATTATCTCTTTAATCCCCCAAAGTACCTTGATCTCTGTAACCTGTATGAATGGAGCTGGTATTTTGCATCAATAGTTGCTATGAAGTATTTTTATATACATTGTTTCAGCTTATACTTGAGAAATGTAGTGGAATGTCTTTTTCCAAATTTTATATCTGCTCTGCTTCATTTTTTTTTACCTTGTTGCTTTTTTAGACATTTCTATGGTGAGGGATTTTTTTTTTTTTTTTTTTTTTTGGATTAAGCTTTTTATTTTTCAAAATACATGCAAAGTTAGTTTTCAACATTTGCCCTTGTAAAGCCTTGTGTTCCAAATTTTTCTCCCTCCATCCCCCCTTCTTCTTCTCCTAGAGGGCCAAGTAATCCAATACAGATTAAACACATGCAATTCTAAACATAACAGATTTATCATGCTGCACAAGAAAAATCAGATCAAAAAAGAAAAAATGAAAAAGAAAAGCAGAAACAAGCAAATAATAACAACACTAAAAGTGAAAATACTAAGTTTTGATCCACACTCAGTTCCCAAAGTCCTTTCTCTGGATGCAGATGGCTCTATCACAAGTCTATTGGAACTGATCTGAATCACCATCTTGTTCTAAAAAGCCACATCAATCAGAAGTGATTATCACATAATCTTGTTGCCGTACAATGTTCTCTTGGTTCTACTCATTTCACTCAGCATCAGTTCATGTCAGTCTCTCCAGGTCTTTCTGTATTCATCCTGCTGGTCGTTTCTTACAGAACAATAATATTCCATAACATTCATATACCACAATTTACCCAACCATTCTCCAATTGATGGGCATTCACACAGTTTCCAGTTTCTTGCCACTACAAACAGGGCTGCCACAAACATTTTTGCACATACAGGTCCTTTTCCCTTCTTTATGATCTCTTTGGGGTATAAGCCCAGTAAAAACACTGCTGGATCAAAGGGTATGAACAGTTTGAAAGCCCTTTGGGCATAGTTCCAAATTGCTCTTCAGGATGGTTGGATCAATTCACAACTCCACCAACAATGTATCAGTGTCCCAGTTTCCCCACAACCTCTCCAACATTTATCATTATTTTTTCCTGTCATACTGATGAGGTGGAGATGCCAGGGAATGAATGAGAGAGGTACCTTTTGTTCGGAGACCGAGTTTAGGAGTAGGGAAGTAAAAGAATTTGCTTACTCCCAGAGGCTATGGCAAAAGGAGGCTTTATCAAAAAAGGCCAAGAGGCATTCTCTTAACAGGCATATCTTTCTCAATGGAGAGACAGATCTGCAAATAATCATTTTTCAAAGGCCCATTTTATGTATAAGTCTAAGGGAAGTTTGATATTTCTCAATTGAATGTGAAATCTTGCCTGGGATTCCAACAAGATCAATAGGAGCTTGATTTGCTTTTGAATGGCACAGCTTATTATACTCTGAGACCATTTGGAGGTTAAGATCAAAGGCAACATGATTTCTGTGATTTTACATAATTTTACAGAGCTCACTCAGGTCATACAGAGTTCAGCCCATCAATACTATTAAATCTAAGAGGTGAAGTAGTATCCCTCAGTAGTCTTAATTTACATTTCTCTAATCAATTGTGATTTAAAGTATTTTTTTCATATGACTAGAAATGACTTTCAAAAAAAGTCTGAAATGTATCTGAAATTTTGCCTGAAATTATCTTTTCATATTCTTTGACTATTTATTAATTAGAGAATGGCTTGTTTTCTCATAAATTTGAGTCAATTTTCTATATATTTTAGAAATGAGATCTTTATCAGAAACCTTAAATGTAAAATTTTTCCTCAGTATTCTGCTTCCTTTCTGATCTTGGCTGCATTAGTTTTGTTTGTACAAAAACTTTTTAATTTAATATAACAAAAATTATTTTACATTTCATAATGTTCTTTAGTTCTTTTTTGGTCATAAATTCCTTCCTTCTACACAAATCTGAAAGGTAAACCATCTCCCTGTTCTCCTAATTTGCTTATGGTATTACCCTTTATGTCTAAATTACTAATCCATTTTGACCTTATCATGATATAGAGTTTTAGGTGTTAGTCAATGCCTAGTTTATGCCATACTGTTTTTATGGGGAAGGAAATGAAAAAAAAAATTCTTTGCAAATGCTTATAGTGTGTGTACACACATACACACTGAGACAGAGAGAGAGACAGAGAGAGCGAGCGAGCACAAAATTTAGCGGAGAGGAATGAATGCCAGAAGTCTTTTTTGAGAAAGTTTTATGATGGTCTCCTGATGAGACAGCAACGCTCATGTAAGTTTTCATCTAAATGGAACAAATTAATATCCCACAAAGGAGAAGAATATTTAACAATAAATTCTCAAAGAAATTATTTTTGTTCTTACATGCAATGGATAGGTTCCTAGATTTTATCTCAGAACAGATATTTTACTTGAAAGCTGCATTCAAATAAAATCAAATAAAAATATTCATTATGAGAAGATACTATGCAATAATTTAACAGGAAAGGTTGGCTATTTCCACATGCACAACTGATTAAATCAACAAAAATAAAAACAAAAATGTTAAAACAACAACAATCAAATTGAAGGGGATAAGATCAGCTTTAAAAAAGGTCACCAAATATCTCACTTAAATTGAAGCTACATCAGAAAGAATAGTTGTAACAATGAAACAAATTTTTTCAAACTGGGTTTTACTTTGTAAAGGGAATTTTTTTTTATTACATAACATAGAAGAAACTTCAAATAAAACTTAGCCCTGATTATCAGACTAGGAACCCAGTTAATATGCAGAAAACTATAAAGCAGAAAGTTGTTTTAAATAAATTAGGCAAGCCTAGGTGATACATAACTAAAGTTAGTTTGTGAAAATGTAGAGTACAATCTATTTGATCAACAATAATAACAAATAATGATCTTGAGAAGAGCAGAAATAAATGTTAGCATATTTTGCTTAAAAAGATATGTGAAAGCACTGGATGTTGAACCAAAGAAGTTCTGAATGAAACTGAAAATTACATTTGATCACTTTGGTAGACACATCCAGAGTGACAGTAAAGTGGTTCTTCAGCATTTAAAAACTACATCTGCAACTGATTTTACTCCATCAGCCAAAAGATACATTTATGTTGCAGCTATTACATTTTCAGGAGTTTAAATTACAAAACTTGAGAGAACTTCAAAGCAAGTCTTAATCTAACCACCCTGATCTTGATGGCCCAGTTAAAATATAAGATGCTTAATAGAAAAGAACCTCTTCAACAAAATGGAAAACAATTGTACTTAAATCAAGTTATTTTAAATTTCCTTTCATAAATCAGTTAAATGTACCAACCTGGGAGTTCGAACATTTTATCTCAAGTGATTCTAGGTCAACATGGAGACAGACAACAAATGAATGTCTGGATTCAGGCCCCACGGAAAGCAACTTTTGAGAAGTGACAGCCAGAGTGGATGTACAACCCATTGGCTGTACTAACCCAAATGTAATTTGGTGTCCAAGCAGGGTATAAATGCTGAAATGATATAAACTGATTGTCCATGGGAAAGCATTACCTGAAGATAGAGAGAACACACAGATATAAAGTGGTTAAAATTTACTTTATGAAATTTTTAAGTCATCTTAATATCATTATAATGTTATCATAAAGCAATATTACGTTATAAGTAATTTAGCATTCTAAAATTAAATTTTATAAGTAGTTTATAAATTATTTTAAATGACAGGAAGTGAAATACACCTTAATGCTCTAAATAAGTATTACAGTCATTAAATATGAAGAATAAAATTATAAAGACAAATAAGTATTACAGTCATTAAGTAGGAAGAATAAAATTATAAAGACAAATAAGTATTACAGTCATTAAGTAGGAAGAATAAAATAATAAAGACAATATTACAAGATAACATATTCCAAATGGTTCTAATCTGTTGGTGGAAGGTAGCCTCATAGATGTATTATATATATCTAGCTTCAAATTATTCCCTGACCTATTCTCTATTACCAATTGCTTATTGGATATTTCACATTGGATGTTCTAAAGGCATTTCATCCTTAACACATCCTAAACAGAACTCATTCATGATCTTTCTCTAAAAAGAAACTTACCAAAGATATTACTAATTTTCTAGTCTTTCAGTTTTATAATCTTGGCATTATCCCAAATACCTTAATTCCCCTCATCCCATGTATTCAATCAATTGTCAAATCTTGCTATTTCAACAATCAAAACATATCTTGTAAACCTAACCCCTTCCATCTGCTCACCAAGCTACCACCTTAGGTCAGGCCATTACCTCTTGTCTCAATCACTGTCAATCACTGCAATAGCTTCCTAAGAGGGCTCTTGGTTTCCAAACTCTCCTCCTTCCAACTATTAAAGTGATTTCCAGATTAAATATGCTACTCCTTGACTGACTCAACTCAAGTAGCTCCCTATTGCCATTAGAATAAAATACCTATTTCTGTTTGACTTTTAGTACTTTCCACAATCTGATTCCAGCCTATCTTTCCCAGTCACCCCATCCATGTAGCCAAACCATCTTTCTCTCAGTAGTCTAAAAGGACACTCCATCTCTGGTGTCTTTAGTAATGATGGACCCCTGTAATCTGCTTCAAGATGAATCTCTAGTATTTCCTTCTACCCCAAGAGCTAATGCTCTCCCTTACCTTATTATACCTAATTACTTTCATTTATTTATGTTTATTCTATTTATACTTATTCTATACACAATTAAACAGAGAGGCTGTGAGTGACAGCTGATGTCCCTGGACCAAAAAGATATATAACATCTGATCTTTGATACATATACTAACTATGCAACACTGGGCAAGTCAATTAACCTTTCATTACAAGGTAACTCAAAGGTTTAGTTCTTATCACCCCCATCCCCACAACTGGAACCCTGTCCTTATAGGAGTACTCCTGTGAGCATGGAGGGGAGAGGGATAGTATTTAAACTCATCTCAGAATAAGTTATAAAAATATGTAATAAGAAAATGATAAATCAAATTTCATATTTAGAATACCTAGCTGCAAAGTAGTACTTATCAAATTCTTTCAAAAATGATAAATAATAATTCATGACTAGCACTATAGAAGAAATAAATGTCTGTTTTAAAACTTAAAGTATTCTCCTCCTTCCCCAAGAAAGAACCATAAACTTAAATCATCTGCAACTAATTCTAAAATTATGTACAAACTTCATAAAATTCCAAGCTATTTACAAAATAAAGGGTTTGCCAAATTTTTCTTAAAATATTTTGAAAAGATTTCAGATTATATATTTAAAAGCTGTTTCTCAGGTACATTTTTTAAAAAATTTTATTTCATTTGGGAAATATACAATATTAGATGTAAAGGATTGAAAGTTCTTTATTTAAACACAAGTTAAAATTACTTTGATCTTTAATATAGATAGATGGTTTTGCTTTTTCTTTGACATCAGTCCAATAACATAATATTAGATATATAGTTCTGAAATTTAAGAAGGGAACATTGTGCAGTATTAACATATTTTTGTTACTCTAATAAATAAATTTCTGTCTTTTAGAAGATCCAATTCTGGGCAATAAACTTTAAAAATTTAACTACAATCTTTTCAAACTTAATAGATGGGATTCTTAAGTTCCTTCAGCATCAGGACTTTTAGTCTTATTTAAATCTTGTCTCTCCCCAGTAGAATGCTAAGAAAACGTAAGGAAAATTAATGAATTTTTTGTTTAAATTCATTTAAACACGTAATTCTCAAACAAGAATATCAAGTAATGACTCAAGTTGCTACTTCAAATTACTAAAAAAAAAAAAAAAAAAAAAAAAATCCCACCAAAACTACTATAAAATGATGGTCAACCAAGCTAGGCATATCTTCAAATGAGGATTTCAGGTAGGGGGGTGTGTGTGTGTGTGTGTGTGTGTGTGTGTGTGTGTGTAAATGATAAGGTTTAGATTTGGGGAACCCAAATGAAATTTGGGTTTCAGGTGGCCAGGGAGTTAAATTAGCTCTAGTGGCAGGTTTGGGGTTCAGGGAATCAAATGGAGCTCCTCTGCAATTCCTTGGGATTCGGCACAAGGGTAGGGAGTTTTGGGGAATCCCCTACTGGCGGCACAGAGGCTCTCTGTGAAGGAATTTAGAGACCCGAAAACCTAGATTGATAAAAGAGGTTTATTATGGGGATTGGAAGTAAGGTTAAAGTCTGGTTAAGGAAATAGGTGAGGGAAAAGAGAAGATGGCACTGGAAAGAGTATTCCAGTGGGCAGAGCTATGGAAAATGGAATTTTGCACTGAGAATTCAGTCCTCAGTGGGCAGAAGATCCTGGCAGTAAAGGGAACTGCCAAGATCCATCTGCACAGACCTTAGTTGATGGAAGCTCATTATATTGCTTGTCTTGGTGGGGGTTAGGAAACCTGAGCAGATCATCAGCATGGGGGCTGGGAGAGTCCAAGTTGGCTTAGATCCAATGGAGGCTGGGACAAGCCTGGATCTCCTATTGGAATTCAAAGGGGATGCTTTTGACCAGCATTTGTGAATCAAAGGCCCTGGCTTTCTGAACTGATAATGCATCAGCCAGGAGGGGCTGGGAATCAGAAAGGAATAACAGATCAATCTGAAAGGAATCACAAATACATTTTCTTAAAGGGACTACAACCAGCTTCATAAAGTATCTTATTCTTGAACTTGATTATTTTATTTTGGATATAATGTTTTTTGCTGGCTAAGGCCAGGCAACTTTCAAATCAATACAAAATGATTAAACCACAAAAACTGCAACATGGTCTAGAATCTTACTTGTGTGAGAATTAGTATTGTGGGACACATAAAGAGGAACGAGTAGAAGCAATGGGAAATGTGAGCCATCCCATTTTTCAAAACATGACATACTAATGACCAAACTGATAAAATATATTCAGAGTAATATGGAAAAGTAAATATGAGAGAAATCATTTGTTAACAGAAATTGTATTTCACTGTGAAAAGGAAACTTAGAATCTCATCAAACTAGAACTATGGATTTCCTTAAGAGGGGTGGGAAACAGCCTGTTGATTTTATAGAACACTAGAAGGGGAAAACAAAAAACAATGGGAAGCAGATTTCAAAAGCTGAATAATTAACCAAACAACAAACACTGATTGCCTACTATAAGTCAAGAATTAGAGATACAAATACAAAACTGGTACAGTTCCTATACTCCAGGAGTTTATATTTTATTATTAGACACTACTTTATCAAATATATTATAATCTTATAGAAACTCTACTTCTTGCTTAATTGTAGTACTGAGTTGATCACATAAGCTAAGTCAACAGAGCACAAAAGCCCAGGCAGGTTCCATTGAATTGAAAAGACTGAAGGTACTCAAAACTAACAATCTGACTATCAATAAAATTCATGCTGAACCCACATGGCTGAAAGGGAAGAGCAAAAGGAATGATTAATGACTGACATGCATTTATCATGCTCTCTTTGCAAAAGAAGCTTGCACATGAGCCCCATAATAACTCTGTGAGATAATTAGGTCATACAGACGAGTAAATTTATCAGAAAAATAACGACCACAGTGACATAATCTGTTGGTGGTTGAGCTAAAGCCCAATCTTTTGATTCCTCATGGAGGGCTTTAATCCAGAATCTGGCTGTGCCTGTATATACATTTTATTATCTGTTATCACCTTCATTTTGATGAACATTCTGGAGAGTTTATAAATCCCAATAAATAGATCTTTCTTACTCTTCATAAACTGTCTTTGCATTGCTTTACATGAAATGTACATATTAAGTGTTTAAGGGCAATTAATTACCTATCTGACTAAACAGCAAGTGATTAATGCTGGTGATAATGTTCTCACATTCTTTTCCTTTCTGTGCCTTTCGACAGATATTTGGTTAGAACCAGAGCCAGGGAAATCTGTTTTTTTACCTATCTACTGCAAAATACTGAAAAACAAGGTCAATTTATAGTGTCTACTATAAGAACTGGTTCTTCAGAACTTACAGGCAAAGCAGCAGAGTCAATAGTATATTTTTACCTCTGACTTAATAAGCCTATGGTCTCAATACTTTTGAGAAAGATGTAGAGTTATGTGGGGAACAAGTAATTGATGCAATACCACAGAAACCAGTTTTGATTACCCAGGCACATCACAGAGCCAATTGGCTTAACAGGTGATTTCCCAAAGCAAGTTAACAAAGGGATTGCAAGGCAACTAAGAGAATGTTCATCACTTCCAAATTAAGTTAATTTGAGGACAAATTAATATCTTCAAGAATCCAGACAACACATAAATGAATAATTTACAAAACCAACATCAGAGTTTTCCTAGCAAAGGTCTACATAAGCAGGAGAGAAAAGCTGAAATGGCTGGAATAAAGTGGCAGTAAAATGATCAACAAACTGTAACACTGTTTTGAATATAAAACTGCTGATCCTCAGCAGATCTGAAAAACATAGTTGAGTTGATCTGAAAAAAATTATAACAAATGTAGTGCCAAAAATATTGATGAATATGAACTTTAATTCGGGTGAATCTTGTCTTTATCGATTTTAGAATCCATGGAATTAAATGTCTGAGAGCTCTAACTGCTAAAAGCAATTGCCAAAAAAAACTGAGAAAGATAATAACTTCCTCATTGACTTCTCATAGTATGTAATTGTCATGTAGTTTATAATCTTGTATGTAAATCAATTTAATCAACGTGAGGACTCATTGATGTGGAAATTCCCACATTAAGTGTACAACTCCTATATGTAGCAATCCTGGGATACTCAAGAGGCTAAATAATTTTCATGTGAGTTATATGAATCAGATAGGTACTGAACCCAGAAATGCATTCTAGACTTCAAGGCCAATTTGCCAGCCAGATTAATTTCGCAATTAGCATATTCATTAAGAAATCCAATATAGACTCATAGATTTCATGATCTTAGAATGTTCTTCAGACCAGTACCTTTCTTCCAGTCCTAAAATGTGCAATTATCCTTATTTTATCAGTAGGGAATAGAAAGATTTTTAACTTGCTTGATGGAATAAGGGTAGACTGAAGGTTGATCTTCTTTGAACATCAATTGTTTTCTCATTTGTAAAATTAAGGACAGTACCTTCAACTTCTATGGCTATAGAAGTTTCCTATAAAGACTTTTTGCTCTTTAGAATTTGGTGACTTTTAAAAAGAAAATTAATGTTGTTTGGAAATTCTCTAAGTAACAACTTCTTAATCACCAGAAATGTGTATGTGGCTTTTTTAAAAAATCATTTTCTATTAGTTTTCAGAATTTTCTTTTTAAGTAGTTAACCAAAAAAGTGGCTAACACCGATAGCATCATCCATTATAAATTTTATAAATAAATCACTTTTATTAATAGTTAATTAATACTTAAGATGTTATTTCCAATTTCAATACTACAACCAATGTTTTAAGTGCTTGGGGGGGGGGGGTCATTAAAATGTACATTTTGACAGAATGCTAACTATTCTTAGTATATTTTACCTTCCAAATTTGAAAAAAAAAAAGATAAATTTAATAATTTATGTCCATAGTATAATAGTACTTATTGTACTAGGTAAGAGTATTAAGCTTGGAATCAATTACAAAGACATGGGTACTGATCCTTTCTCCAATGTTTTTGCACCAAGACCTGGCACAAATCACAGACTCAAAAAATCTCGTTTATCTCATCAGGAAAATGGGTGTAATAATAGGTATAGTACCTAAATCAAAGAGATTTTTAAAAATAAGGCTAAAATGGGAATTCAATCAAATCAATCAAGCAGTCAATCAAGAGAGAAATCTATATTATAAGTCAGTTATATTGATATTGTTTTAGATGCATGTTTACATATAGATAAATATAGATACATATAGGTAAAAATAGGTACATACAAATGTATATATATATATATATATATGTGTGTGTGTGTGTGTGTGTGTGTGTGTGTCTGGATATATGTGGTTATGTATGCAGGTAAGTGTGTGTATGAGTGTGTACAGATATATATATATATATATATATATATATATATATATATGTGTGTGTGTGTGTGTGTGTGTGTGGGTCTATGGATGGTTGCGAAAAAATATATATATATATATATATATATATATATATATATGGAATCACTAATAAATTCAGATCACAAAAGTTACATTATCCAACAAGCAACTTCAGAGACACACTACACTCAGTGAGAGGACTGCAATAACTGAATGTGGATCACAATGTAACATTCTCACTCGTTTATTGTTGTTCTCTTGCATTTTGTTTTCTTACTTATTTACTTTCTTTTTTTTATCTGATTTCTCTTGTACAACAAGAGATTTGTATAAATATGTTTATATACATTAGATTTAATCTATATTTCAACATGTTTAATATATATTAGATTGCTTGCCATCTAGGGAATGGGGTGGGGGTTAGGAGGAGAAAATCTGAAGCAAAAGGCTATGCAAGGGTCAATGTTATCAAATTATTAGTGTATATGTTTTGAAAATAAAAAGCTTTATTAAAAAAATAAAAATTAAACTTGAGATTCAGAGGCCAGAAGCAGAGAGATAAATTAGAAGAATATTGTAGTAGGTCAGGCAACAATAAAAGAAGGCCCCAATTAGTATTATCATCATGTGAGTGAAAGATAGAATAAAAAAAAAAAAAAGGATACAATGGTGAAAACAAGCACTATGATTTTTCCCTCTTTTTTTTTACCTTTAAAGCTTGATAATATATTTAACTGCAGCTTACTATTGTGCAATAGTAAGTATATGTGACTCTAAATCAGAAAATCTAGGTTCTGGTGTAGAATCTGCTACTAATCTATTTTTAATAGTAACTTAAGCTACCCTTAAATTCTCTAAGTCTTAAATTCTTATTCATTAAAATGACTAGTTCAACTAGAGGATATCTAAAATCCTTTCAGCTCTACAACTGTAAGAATTTAATTATGCTGAATAACAAGTATAAAACCACTTCAGAGTTCTTTGATCCTGATTTAACATTAATATATAAGAAAACAAAAGGATAATGTTTTCTTTGTCAATTTTATTAATTTACATTTAGGCGATTTGGGAATATGATTTTTAATACATACTAAATAAATATGGCTTCAAAGAGATTTAATTTTTAAAGTTACTAAGATTTTCTCATCTGGGGTGTCTCCTCTTCTATGCTCTCTTCTCCCAACCAGCTTACATGCATGGTTTAAAGATTAAAGTAAAAGATGGTGAGTTACAGTGGAAATAAAATCATAGCAACAGTATACCACGATCCTTCAGAATGGAAAGTGTGATCAAAATATGTTATAAAAACAACCCCAAACGGAACAATATATAAACTGCCTTAGGTGAACCAGAATTACATGGAAAAGTATCCCTCATGTTTTTCATAACTGATGAACAATTTTCCCATCAGTTTCTATAAAAATGTACTTGATCCAATAATAGCAAAACTTTAATTTATGAATGATCTCAATACTCCATTACTGTCAAAATATTTTATTAAAGATGCATGCAACTCTTTCAAGAAGAAAAAATAAACCTTATACTAGGCGTAATATAACAAGCAACCCATCTGCAGAGAGGTATTAGCTAGCTATTAGCAAATTATGTCTGTGATTCCCAGTGAAACCGCTTTTTAGTGTAATTCACTATACTGATTTTGACCAAAACCCTTTACCTAAAATGATTTTGGGTACATTAGAAAATACCTCTCTCACAAAGGCAATTATAATTAAAATGAAATAAATCCATA
Organism: Sarcophilus harrisii; assembly: GCF_902635505.1. NCBI lineage: Eukaryota > Metazoa > Chordata > Mammalia > Dasyuromorphia > Dasyuridae > Sarcophilus > Sarcophilus harrisii. Next base: position 580,788,593 of record NC_045426.1, on the reverse strand, counting down.
AACTGATTTTGAATTATAGTATCCAAGGATTGCAAAATTTTAGAAAAGTAACCTTATGAACTTAGAAATTTTTCACATTATGATGGTCTTGACAACAACAACAAAATCGAAATTGTTAAAAAAAAAAAAAAAAAAAAAAAGCTTTTTTCAATAATGTTACAAAGGGATGTTTATTAAGACCCCACAGACCAATTACATGCATGTAGGCTTTTCAAAATGTCTTCACTTTAAAAAGAGAGAGAAGGCAGAACTACTTAACTTCTTTTTCACTTTTTCTTTCTCTTCTAAGGTTTCTGTGAGGGAGGCAGGAGGACCACAACCACAGTCTCTGTCTTACCTCGTTCTGATTCTGGCTGAGTTTGTCCGAGCTTATATCCTTTCACATCATAGGGTGAATCTTGTGGAACTCTAGTACTAAGTACGTGTACTGAACTAGAGAACTATTAAGCACCATGCTAAACAACCATTGTCTCTATCAATTCCACTAACTTAGCAACTTGTTTCAAGTTCTGGCCTATAACAGTAGAGTTAGGCAAATAGTGTCCTAGTTTTCAAAAAGGAGAAGTGTGGGTTCAGTTTTCAAAATCGATTTCTGTGTGCTTCACTTTGATTCCTGGCACAATTCTAGAGGTCATTATAAGAAGCAGAAATGACTGCTACAAGACAGCAACAAAAGTTCAACAAAAATAATGTCTGACTAGGGTAGATTATCTTTTTCTTGGCTACCTTTAATGATAAAGAGAATACAATAGATTTAAACGAAATCTGACAAGACTTTTGATAAAGACTCCTATTTGATGAGATGGAGAGATGGACTGACAGATGAAGTTAGCTGATTAAAAAGTCCACCAAAAGATGAAAATGAAAGAGTAATCATTAATGGATTTAAACTGAAAAAGAATCAATCAATAAAGATTTATTAAGTACCTACTATACTAAAGGCACGATGCTAGACACTATGAATAAAAATATAAAAAACAAAATAATAGCAACTCTCAAAAAAATATTTACATCAGGGAAGAAAATATGCACATGATTAAGTATGTAGGGATAAATATAAAGCAGATATTGCAAGATTGTTAGGAGAAATGGCATTTATACTTGGAAGAATCAGGAAAGACTTTGTTAAAGCTTGGGGTTGGCCAGCATTTGAAGAAAAAGAGAGATTCCAGGAAGAGATAAAGACAGTGAATTTAAGGTAAGGAGGAATGATCAGTGAAAAGGTATAGAGATAGGCTTCCTATGGGGAATAGAGAGATCACTCTAGTTAGATCACAGAGAACACAGCCAGAAAGATAGGTTAGATCCAAGTTGTAAAGACTAAATAAAAGAGTTTACATTTTCCTCTGAGAAGTGATAAGCAGCCACAGTGGGATCTGGAGGAAAAGCTTTAGGCAGAGGGATGGGGATGAACAATGGCCTGGAACTGGAAAAGTCTTGAGGCTGAAGCCCAATTAAGAGGATGTTGCAATAATCTAAATAAGCAAATTAACTTGGCTGTGTGAATAGATGAACTTGGCTGTGTGAACAGACAGAAGAGGTCAGATTTTGCAGAATTAGAAATGACAAGATTTGTCATGTGACTAGATATGTAAAGTGAGAGAGAGTGAGATATAAAGAATAATAACAAGTTAGGAACCTGGAGAATTGGTATAATGATGGTGCATTGAACAGAAATATGGAGGTTTGGAACTGAGGTAGGTTCGGGAGTAAAGAGAACGAGTTCTGTTTTCCACATGCTGAAATGCAAGAGAGACTAGGGTTGATTATATAGATATGTGTGTTATTTTCAGAGAGATAATTCAACTCACAGGAAGATCATTGAAAAAAGAGAAAAAAGATCATCCAGAATAAAACTTTGATGAACATTTATGTTTACAAGATTAGATATGTGATAAACCAGCAAAGGAGACAAAAAAGGAATAATCAGACATATAGAAAAAATATCATGAAAACAGTGTCATGAAAATTCAGAAAAAAGAGAAGATCCAACATGAAAAAGTGACCAATACTGTCAAAGTCAAGAAGAATAAGAACTAAGAAAAGATCATTAGATTTGTCAATTAAGAAATTACTGACAACTTTTTTGATAACAACTTCAAAGAAATCTCTAGGGTACTGTTTTTGGATTTTGTCCTTGTCCAAATAAAAATCAACATTTTTATCAATGACTTAAACACAAGCACATAAAACAAACTAATCAAACTGGAAGACCAGAGCTATATAGAAATTCTGAAGCTTAAATACAGGAGTAAAGAGAAACATACAAAGGTAAACATGAATAAATAATAGATACATAATCAAAAGCTATGGACAAATTTCTCAAAAGAAAAACTGCAAAATATTCATAATCTCTTGCCTACCAACAAAAATGACCCCAAAAGGCAATAGTCAATGTTGGATGTATAGTGGAAAGATAGATATACTAATACATTGCTAGTGGATCTATGATGTGATACAACCATTTTGGAAAACAGTTTGGAATTATATAAATAAAATAACTACAATATCTACACTCTTTGAACCAGAATCTCTATTACTAAGCTTGCACCTCAAGGAGACAATCAATAAAAAGAAAGTACCCATATACTCCAAAATATTTATAGGAAGCACTTTTGCGACAGCTCTACTACGGTGAAATAAGAAACAGAAAATATAAATGAAAACTTTTTTAGAAAGATTTTATATCAATATTCTCCCACTCTCCACCCTCACTTTAAAAATATTTTAAGGAGCAGCTGGGTGGTGCAATGGATAGAGTACTGGCCCTGCAGTCGGAGGAATGGAGTTCAAATCTGGCCTCAGACCCTTAATACTTACTAACTATGTGACCTTGGGCAAGTCACTTAACCCTAATTGCCTTACCAAAAAAAAGAAAAGAAATATACTTTTAAAAGAACAACATCTGAGGTCACAATTTCTATGAAAAAAATTGTATTGATTTCTAAGAATTGCAACTCTCAAGAATTTCTGCCTCGAGAATGGGAGATTCCAAAAGCAGTTCTTTTCATAAGATATACCTGTGATAGAAAATCCACAGAATATACATGAACACCTGTGAGCTGTAAAGGGACAAATCAGATTGTCTAATTTAATTCCATTCCATTTTCCACAAAAGGAAAATGAGGCCTCTCTGCCTTGTTTCAGGTCATATAACTTCAGGACTAAAACCCAAGTCTCCTAACTTCAGGTGATCACTGACAGTCAAAGGAAAACTAGCACTCAAGGTACAATTTACAGATAGAATGTGCTATCATTTTAAATTACCATAACCATATCTTAAATTATAAAGTCTATGATCTGAGTTAAAATTTACTATCTATCTTCCAGGAAAAACAACAAACAAAAAATTTGGACCCCGGGATGTACAGTATCATCATGCACAATCTTAGGTTGTTTTGATAGTGTATGACAAAGATACAAAACTAAAGGAACTAAGACTCATTTCACTTATTTAGAAAATATGGGATGTACTTTATCTACCTTTGTATCAAATAAAAGTTTAGGATACAAGAATATATAAATATGTTACTACAAATGAACAAGCACTGTTTACACATGTTAAATGCAGACATGTGCAAAATAATGTACTATCATGTACATAAATGATTTTTTTTTGCATAAGTAGGTACACACAAGTTCTTTATATATTCCCTTGAAAACAATGTAGAAAATCCAATTTGATAATTAGAAGTTACCATATCTGACATTTCCATTCCAAGTACAGATTTAAATCTCTTGAAAAGGTCTTTTTTTTTTCCTCAAAGGACTCTTGGCCAGTGAGAGCAAAAACTTAGGTCAGGAACTATTTCTATATTATGTTTCACTGGTTGGTTATGTTGCCACTTTATATCCTCCTAGGGAGTCTGATGAACAGAGTTTAGAAGTTTAAATCTGATTCTATCCCTCTCCATCTGGTTTGTACTGTTGAATAATAGCTCAAAATAAACTTAACTGTTCCTGGCTAACTGATTTCTAGACTAATTTGGAGAATGTCTAAGCTTTAAAAATGGAGGCCTCTGTAATTGTTATATCTTTTATGATATACTGGAAAAATAAGATGAGAATTTAATAGTATTTTGTCATTTAAGAAGGACTAGAAGAAGAATAAAAAGATAACAAAAAAAATATGGTGAATGGCAGATATCCCTTATACCTTACTTGACAGACCCATATCCAAGTGCATGCCAATCATATCCACCTAGTTGTTCTTTCTATATGCCAAACTCAACATATTTCAGACTAAACTTAATACTGCTAGCAAACCTGTAGTCTCTGGGTAATTTCCTATAACTACTAATTATATCACCATCTTCCCTTGCACTTATACTTGAAACTGCAGATATATTTTTTTAATTCTATCAATCTATTCCTTATACCTCATCAGTTGAAAACATGAAAACACCTTTTCATTCTTTATCTTCCTTCATTTCCACTATTACTACCCTAGTTCAGTACAAAAAAATCATATCAAAAGGGGAAAAAAACACAAGAAAGGGGGGGGAAAACAAGAAAACAAATAAACAACAAAAAAGTGAAAAAACTATGCTTAGATCTATACTCAGTCTCTATAGTTTGCTCTCTAGGTGCATATAGCTCTCTCCATCACAAATTTATAGGAATTGCCTTGAATCACCTCATTGTTGAAAAGAGTCATGTCCATCACAACTGATCATCACATAATCTTCTTGTTGCAATGTAAAATGTTCTGTTGGTTCTTCTCACTTCACTTAGCATCAGTTCCTGTCTCTCCAGGATTTTCTGAAATCAGCCTGCTCATCATTTTTCATAAAACAATAATATTTCATTACATTCATATACCATAACTTGTTCAGCCATTCTTCAACTGATGGGCATTCACTCAGTTTCCAGTTTCTTGCCACTACAAAAAGGGCTGCAACAAACATTTTTGCATGTGTGGGTCCTTTTCCCTCTTTTATGATCACATTCCAACACACCATTTCAGGTAAAAATCAAATACTCTCTCTTTCACAAAGCATTCTTTTATTCAACTTCCCATTCTTTTCTCTATAATACAAAAGCATTTTGCTTGCTGTTCTCCAGAGATATTTGGTACATACTTGGTATTATATTTATTAGTTTACTTATCTCCTTAAGTAGACATCTAGTTATTTCAAAGCAAGGCCTGTACTTTATTCATATTCATTTATTTATTATTTTCCTATACCATAGGATTTTGTATATAACATGGCTTTCAATAACTGTCTGATGAATTAAAATGTCAATGCAAACAGCAACATTGTATCTAGAATAATGCCACTCTACCCTGGAATGATTAGGTCATAAAAATTTGAGTACAAATCATGGAATAGCTACAAATCATATTTTACAAAGAAATTTTAGCACAAGTACAAAAATCTATGTTTTGCCAAAAACATATTGACTCATTACTTGATTATTCTTAAGAAAATAAGAAATTTAGAACATTTCTTCATAAAGGAAAAAAAAGTCATTTACTGGAAACACAGATAGAAAAAAAGTACATTATTATGCCATTAGGAATAAGGAGTATGAAGATTTCTGAGAAACTAAAGATGTGCATTAAGTAATAGGGAGTAAAAATTAAAAAAAAAATAAAAAAACCCACCACCCGATCCAAAAGAATAATATAATGCAATAACCACAAAATAAAAATAAAGTTAGCAAAAGAGATGAAATGTTAGATTAAAATATCAAAGTTCTGTTCTGGATTGTTTTATCTCTCTACATACTGTTTTCACGTAGTGAAATTTGTGCCTTTTTTTTTTTTTTTTTTTTTTTTTGGCACATTATCTCCTTTATTAGATTGTAAGCTCCTTGATGCAAGGACTGTCTTTTGCCTCTCTTTTTGCATCTTAACACTTAGGATAGTGCTTGTCACATACCAGGAGCTTAATAAATGTTTTTTTTTTTTAATTGACCAATATTTCTTATTTCAATTAACAACTAACAAATTATAACTGTTTTGTGAGGAATATAATGAATTGAGATATATTTTGTATATTTGTGAGAAAGTATGCTTTGTCCAAATAAATCATACACTTAAGTGGTTTTTATCTCCTGAAGCAATTGGGATTAAATAACTTGCCCAGAGTCACACAGCTAGGAAGTGTCAAGTGCCTGAGGCCACATTTGAACTAAGGTCTTCCTGACTTCAGGACTTGTGCTCTATCCATTGTGCAACCAAGCTGCCCTCACTTAATTGTTTTAATGAAAATAAGTGCTTATTAACAACACTATAGAAGAGAAAAAGAATGTGGCAGGAAAAATGAGCTTGAATTTATTTCTCTTTAAGGAGGAAAGGAGGCCATCCTTAGGATTTGGTTGATCTCAAAGGATATAAAAAGCTCTCTCTTTGAAAAGTTGGAGGTATAGGGGTTTGGCCTAATTCCTACTGCCATCTGGAGATACTCTTCTGCCCCAACAATGCTGCTTCTGTGTTAAATGCAAAGAAGTAATTTTCCAAATTATTAACTAGGGATTGTAGTATTTTTAATTTTATTATAAGATAAATTTATTTCTTTTTAACAACAATTTTAATTGATATCCTTTTTGTTTTTTACATTGTTTAAATCCAGAAGATAGACAGATTTTTATTACTGTGGAATTCAAACGGTTACATGAGTTAAAAATAGCAACCTAATGAATCATTAAAATAGTGGTTAATGAGGGTATGAGTTAATGGGTAGCAATCTGATCTTTAGCTTGATACAGAATTCAGTGGCTTGAGAAGTTCATATGATGCAGAAAAGATTCCAATCTTTGATTCCCAATCCCCCCCCCCCCCAGTTAATGTAAATTACCCTTTGACTCACAAATCCTGGTCCCTTTGAATTCCAATAGAAGATCCCAACCTGTCCCAGCCCCACCCGGATCTGAGCCAACTTTGGGCTACACCCAAAAGCCCCTAGAGCTAAGTCTCCGACTTAAAAGGGCCACACTGGGAACCCCTCTTTGCAGAGATTCCAAACATGCTAGCCATGTGAGGACCCTCTGTCCACTGGACCCTCTGTCCAGTGCCCTCCTTATCTCTACCTTCACCTATCTCCTACTTCTAAACTCAATAATAAACCTCTTTTATCAATCTAGCTCTAATAAATGCTTTTATTGGGGACTCGGGCTGCTACTAGACCTCATTTACCGCTTTATCCTTGCGCCGAATCCAAGGGGGTTGCAGGGGATCTCTGTTTGACTCCCTATACCCCAAACCTGCCACTAGACCTAACTAAACCTTGATTTCATTTAGGTACCCCAAATCTAGACCTCAACATTTGGTACACCTCAACACATAGAAAATTTGCTTCTGCAAAGTCAGTTAAATCAGTGAAAAGTCCCAGATGGAAACCATCTTTGATTCTCTCTGGCTAAGACGGGGAGTTCGGCATAGTTGACCCCATAAAGATGAATTCCCTCTGCAACTAGTTCTCCAGCACTATGAGGAAGAAGTCAAATTCTTAAAGGAGATATTTTGGATAAATAGGATTGATGTCATCTCCCACATAGTCTCTCCTCCACCCCTAGGATTAGCTTGTCTTATGGGCAACTAAGTTCTACCTTCTGGAATAGTGTTAAGTTCTAGCTACAGGGCCCTTCGTCATGTAAATCACCTAGGCTTAGAAAACCTGAGTGAGGACTCTGGGTATGACTCTTGAAACATGGGGTTAAAAAGGAGAAGAAAGAGAAGGAAAGGAGATAAGACCACTGAAAAGAGTGTCTCTGCTCAAGAGAAGGTAAGGGGGAAGACATTTTGTTTGGGTCACAATTACCATAGGTGACCAGAGTTACTATATCATAGGAATGGATGTTTTGAATTATTGGGTGTCAGTATCTATAAGGACACTAAAAATAATTCTATGCTAATTGTTGTGTGTATAGCCAAATTTTAACTTGTCTCAATCCATCATATGAAGTTCATAGTAAATAATATCATTTCCAATTTGGATAAGGGAGAAGTTTCAGGAGGAGTAAAGGAAAGATAATTTACTCCTTAGTGAGGGAGATAAAGAAGACTGGAGTATTTTGTTATGCTAATTCCCTTTATAATATCCTACAAGGCAAATAGGCAACTTGGTAAGTTATCAAGAGTTCAACAAAGTTGATGTTAATAGCCTCTTTTAACTAGAATAGGTAGCCCAGGTCCAAACTATTGGGTGACTGAACTCATTAATGACTTTTTCCTTATTGCAGTGACTGATGAGTGGTTTGTTTTTAAATGGGAAGGGGAGTTCATGATATCTTCTTTCCTCAAGAGTTACTTCAATTTTCCTTGACAATGCCAGTTTGATATGAAGAAGCCTGAAAGACTCCTCATTTTCTCAAGGCATTTATGTCTATGTTAATGATATAATGCTGACAGGGCTGAATAAGACCAAAAGGACAGAGGACTGAAGTAAGATGATAGCTAATATAAAGAATAAGTAGAGGAGGTTAAACCTAAGAAAATATAGGGTCTAACCCACTCAATTATGTTTTTGGGAATGAAAGGATGAATGAATGAAACAAAACTAAAAGCAATCCCCAATAACAACTCTATTACTTGTATTGATCCTCCATATGAATGTAAGTTCCTTGTTGTTGTTTTTGTATTTGTATTGCAAGTACAGCGTTGACATGTGGTAAACTCTTAATAATTGGTCGTTGGTGTGGGCATTAAGGTGCTAGCAAGATCCAGCACATCATGATAAGTGGATGAGAGAAGTACCAAGTTATAGGTGAGATTGAAGATATGACTGACACAGGATAAGAGGGGAAAAGTTGCTTTGAGTAATCATTAACTCTATGTCTCTGGTAAATTCTTAGAAAGATAGGAATGTGCAGATAGTTGTTGAAGAAATTTCTATATGGGATGAAAGTAAGGAGACTGGATCACTCCCAAGGTTCTTTATGACTCCAAGATTCTATAATAACTGCATTCATTACCATGTATCTATATTAACTTAGAGAAAGTTAAATTTCATTTTCTATAGCATATAAGAAAATTTCTAAGACTGTCATCTAGATTTCTAAAAAACAGATAAGGAAAACAGGCAGGGAAATTTAAGAGTAACAAGCTATAAAGAATGTGGTCTACTTCCCAATATCAATATTATGATGTAAACCTGAGAAACAGAGGATTCATAACACTAACAAAATAGTATTATGAACAAAATATTGTTAAAATACAAGTCAACATTATTTACTTTGTGATTTGTTTCGAAAAACCTTTGCAGCTTTCTATATAGATAGAAAGAAATAAAATGCCAAATTGATAAAAGATATGAATTTGTGTAAAATAAAAATTATTAGTTTTAGAGGAAGGATTAAATGAAATAGTCATTAAAGTACAATTACCCTGAAATAAATAGAAAAAAATAAGTTATGAAGGGATAAATTGTGCTACATAGACACAGATATTGATGTATAAAGTAGTGAAATGTGGAGACAGTATATTTAGTTTAAAAAAGTTACAGCTAAGAAAACAGCAATAACAACATTTATACAACAGTGATTTAATGTGTACAAAGTGGTTTTATAAATAATCATCTTTTAAATAGCTAATCATTATTCTTTAATATATGAAGTAAAAAGGAAAAACCGCACAAAAATTGCCCTCACCCCCCAAAAAGACTTTCAAGCACTATAGTAGTGAATCAAACATATATAGTTTTTTCAGTCAGCATGTATGTTCTTATATGTATGGATATATGTACATATAATACATATGCCGATACAATCTTATTACCTTGAGCAATAAAAACCTTGCAGTTGAAAAAATTATTTACATAAACTTCAATATATATGAAAGAGAAAAATATAAAGATTTTTAATAAGTTTACCTTCTTCAAGAATGGGTCGCAAGATAACAAATGGAATCTCTTGCAAAGGTTCCATGTACTTGTGTCCAGCACTAATAATCTTTATCTGGGGTAAACACAAAACAAGGGTTCCTGGCATGTTGGTTTGTCCATGGTACCAACTTCTTACTGTTCCAGGGATGTCACCAGATACAATCGTACTAGGGGAAGGCAGGCTGTCATTTGGAATGAATACACAACAGGATTGTACTTCAAGCTGGAAAACAAAAGGAAATAAAAATATTTCACAGACTAGGACTCAGACTAAATTTTAAAAAAAAATACACTTATAATACCTTCTCTATAATAAACATGAAAGCAACACTACCAAAGAAATGTCATGAAGCTAAGTCTTTCTAAGTCACATTTACTGGGTAAAAAAATATTATGTGAAAAGGTGCTGTTTCTGTCTATAAACTTGATCAAAAGGGCACAGCCACATAAGCCGAAAATATATCTTCCTTTCCACAGCTCTTTCCAAGAAACATGATTGAGTTAGAAAATGTGCTGGCAAAAAAGGTGAGAAAATCCTCCTTCTTTTGCAGTTCATTAGCTTTTGTTAGCACCAGCTAAGGCCTTGGAGATGACTAGCATTTTATATGCTGTTACTTTCTGAAAAGATTTATTTCAGTGTGAATTCTTCCTTTCCTTTGTAGTTTACAGACTAAAATATAAGGGAAAAAGGTTCAAGCTCAAATTCTAGCCAGTCTGAATGAGCAAATCTTTTAGTTATATACTGACAAGATCACAACGAACTAGATATTTTACAATTTGTGTGGGCATTTTTGACTGTATATGTGAATGGCAATAAAGAAAACAATAAATAAGTAAAGGTTTGCATCTTTTGTCATTCTTCACATTGGGAACTATGATATGAATTCATATGAAAAATTTTCCCCTCCCTCATCTACACAATACTGTTACTAAGTCTACTATGGAAAATTTCTGATAATTTTGCCAGATCCTTGGAGACTTTAAGCAAGGCTGACTAAGCCCAAACCAAGGACTGAACTCATCATGACTTCTTAATTCAGAGGCAATGTAGACTAACGTCTGTTAGTCTTAGTTGGCTCTTAACAAGTAATACTCTGCACCTGGATATCAAATAGCCTCAACAGCTTGCACACTTGAATGCTTTCTTGAGAAAAAACAAAATATGTTTGTTAGTTTCTTCTAAGTGTTTTGGACATACACTGTTATTTAAGGATGTGATAAAAACAAAAACTGTTTTGCTGCTTTATAACTCAACAACGCCTGATAAATCTTCAAATATTCTGAGAATTCATATCAGTAATGGGGCCATATTTTCTGAAAGATAGCTAAACACAAATATACTGGGATACTCCTCTCCTTGGGGCAGATATATTCCCTCATGAGAACAATAACAATATGTAATAGGGTTGGAATTCCTTGATACCATAAATAATTTGCCAGCCTGGCAAATAAAGCACAGATATTCATCTTTACTTTAACATTTCTGAGCAGTTTTGCTTTGACAAACTGACATGAATTCACTGAAGAAAAATCTAAGTAGAATTTTGAAAAAATAAATATGCTGTTACATGATGTCTGAGCTTGTTTCTTACTCTAACGTTATTTAAGTTAGACAATGAAATTAATTATGTATTTGATAAGTAGTTTATTGATCCAAGATCCCAGAATGTATTTTATTTATACTGGAATAGAAGTGGTTCTATTTTGTTACAGACATGTTACATTTAGATTTTTAAACATGGTTAAAATTATACAGATTTTAAATAAAATGCAAACTAAGAGCATTTTCTCAGTCAATAAAAGTTGGCACTAAGGACTAATAATATTAATACTGACAAAGTTATCATCCTTATCAGAAAAGCTTATTTAAATTTAAATATATATATATGTATGTATGTATACATGTACACACACATTAAGTAAATTCCAAGTATCTCACATAACTACTAACATCTTATTAACATCCTGATTCTTCATATTAGTGTAGAGATGATCCTGGATTCCGAAGTTTATTTAAGTAAAGATAGATCTTTACCTAGTTTAAAGGGTTCAAAGGACAAAACAAGAGACAAATTACATGTAAATTCATTGTTCAAGAACCAGACTAACAAATCTCAAAGTGCTGTAGGATAATAAAATTTTTAAGTAAAGCAACTTTTAAAAGCCATTTATTAGGTAAGAGATGGGTACACACTATACTAGTGGAGGAATAGCTCTATGAACAAAATTATAACTCCAGGAATTACCATAATCATAACCTGCAGGTATTTTGTTGCTTAAAGATAAATGCCAGAATCAAAATTGTATAAAATACACAATCATCACATCCATGATATTCAAATTTCATCAGCTTAAGAATAAAGTACTATGTCTACTCAAACCGTGTAAAATATGCAGAATTCATAGTTCAAGATAAACATCATATATTTTTAAAACTACAAGAGAGAAAATATAACTAATGTTTATATAGAGATTTAAAACGTGCAAAGAATGTTATGCATATTACATACAAGCTGATTTATACATTTCTCTAATTAGCTTGATCTCAGTCAAGAAGGCTAAATAATAGCTTTAAAAAAACAAACAAATCTCTGTGTAGTTGACTAGTTATTAAATGTAAGCCCATATAAGTCAGTAAGTATTATGGATAATAATGGATAAAGAATTACCCTTAAAGCCAGGAAGAGCTGGGTTCAAGTCCTGATTCTGATTCATATTGGTCATACCATCCCAGACAAGACACTAATATAACCTCTCAGTGCTCTTAAGGCAACCTTTATGTGCAGTTGCAGTTTTACCTTAATCAGAAGTTCACTATATCAGTCAAATAACAATTGAATTCCCTATTAGTTTCCCTACTAGAATTTCAGAAATAATATACAACATTTTAAAAATCAATTACTTAAATAAGAAATACTTAGATCATTGGAATGAATTATTTAAATGTGTAGGAAGTAGAAGATAAATGACAACCGAATATATTAAAGAAAAGAAAATAATAGGTTCCTTTACTGATGGGCAAAGAATCTCCATATACATAATCCAAATAGTTCAAAGTCATTATTAAGTTACATTAATAACCTATATTAAAGCTATCATATAAATCTTTTTGCACTTTTTAAATAACTGCTAAACTGTATGTCTAAAATTGTGGTTTTAATGTAAAATGTTGAGTGATTTATGTAACTGAATATAAATCTACAGCAGTAAATCTTGCATTAATGTAAGGATCTGACAATCCAAGGGAAAGAAAATGAAGTAATCTGCCAGTAAGAAGTCCTCAAGCCGGGGGTCAGATCCTGTTCATGGAAACCATCTGGTTGGGACCCTCTGAGCCACACCAAACACAAATGATCTTTTAAAAAAATATCCTATTCATTAATGCATCACAGCTGCACTGAGTGTTACTTCATTTTTCCATGGCAACATCCTTTCTGTTTCAAGGATCTTATTTCAGTTTTGGTAGCAACATGTTCTTTTGCCAATATTGAACACATTCATGTGTTAAAGAGAAGGAATTATTACAAATTCTTGAAATAGAATCACCTCCTATTTTGATTCCTATTATGTCAAGGGCTACACATGTGAAGTATCATCTACTTATGATGAACCAGTGAAGTAAGCATTATTTTGTCATCTAATTTTTAAAAGTGAATTAAACAGATTGAATTTACTCTGAGCCATTACTAATTTATGTACAATCTGAAAGATAAGTCCCAAAGTCCCACTTCATTATTTTTCTTACCCCTATACTGGACCAAACTTTTTCCCCCTCTCCCTATCCTCCATTCAGAGCTAGGTAAAATGAAAAATAAAGTAATATCTTGCTGACATTTTCTTCTAATTCAAACCATCCACATCTTCAACACAATAGACTTTGAAGAGGTGGCAGCTTTATGAAGAAGGCAAAGAGATTTCACAGATGCAGGTCACAGCGAGTTACCTTTAGGGCTATAAGAGAGCATTAGGGAGTTTTCTTGAAGCTAATAATTGGTGAAGTCGGCATGCCTGCAAGACAATTCTTGGGTGTTTGTGACAAAACATAGAAATAAGTTTGCGTATGAAGAATGAAAGATCAATATTTCATTTTCCTGCAGGAAGGAATCCAAGTCAATATATATGTCAATGGGGAATTATTTAGATACCTCAGGCAGAGACAGTTTTTCAGGCTCATGAATGAGGATTCCCCAAGTGTTTACGCTGCCCAATTTAGAAAAACCAAAAAAGTAAGAGAGAAAAGATAAAAGAGAAGCAGTTGACTGTAACTTATATCAAACTGGGAAAACTGAAGACATGCTAAAGCCCTATTCATTCTGATTGCCATGGAATAATTCAGCATTGACTGAACTGTGGATAATAATGCAGCAAAGCTCTAAATCCATGAGAAACCTTGAACAGGAAGTGGAGAGAAAGAAGGGAGGGGTGACAGTGAGCTATATCAGGGAAAGGAATTTGAATTTAATGGGAATTAATTATCCTTGTAACAATGATCTTTTCACCTAGCTTTTTGGGGAAAATATTTTCTTGATTTTTTGATGCCTCTGATAGTATTAACTTAAGTACTATAGAGAGCTGGAACTCTGGAGAACTATACTTGAAACAACTGTTAACTCTGGAATTGATGAGATGATGGTTTTCTAGTTCACATATATACTTAGTATGATGATGTAATGGTTCTCTAGTTCACACATAATCGGTATGCTGTAATGATGTAACTGTACTAAAGTATATAAGAGCTGAGAAGAACTAGAAATGGGACATTCTATCTTTGACCTTCCTCATAGTGGCTCTCATGCCTCCTGCACTAAGACCAAGACTGGGCCAAAATAAAGTATCTAGATTCTATTCTTGACCATTCTCATAGTGTCTATCCTGCTGAGATTAAGGCCTGTCCGAAGAACCTCCAGAAAGCTAGCCCAGACATTACAAAGTACCTTCTATCTCCAGCATATAACTGGCTTTCTGGCTTTTTGTGATATTGATTCTCCTTTTTCAGTATCATTTGTTCATTCATCATGTATGCCTCACCTTCTATGCACGGGAATTCCTCTGGGCTCTCTCCAGGCCAGGGACAGAGGAAGCCTGGCCCCCAGGCCACATAAGGCTTGAGAAATCATTTGCTAAGGCAATGATAAGCTGAAAGCTAGATACAATAACCTCCCACTACTTGAGTTTTATTAGTTGATAATTTTGTATGACCTGCTAATGATATAAATATCCAAAGGGCCCTTGGTAGAAAAAAGATTTTCCACTCTTGCTTTAGACCCCCTCTCTCAATGATCTCAAGGCCTTCCATCAACTCAATTATCATAAATGTAACTATACAACTCTCCCAAGACACAATCTTGTTTCACTAAAAGCCTTTCTGAACATCTCTAATTGATGTCTCACTAGCATATTAACCTAAACATATATTTGAACATATATAAAACAGAATTCATTATTTTCTGTCTAAACCTACCCCTCTTCTCAACTTCTTTATTTCTGTCAAGGACCCTGCACTTCTTTCAGGACCCAGATTCTGAACAATGGAGGCATTCTTCCTCAAGTCTTGTTTATTCAGCCTCCATGACACTTTTCACATACATCCTCTTCTTGCCATGGCATGGCCACTACTGTGAAACCCTCATCAACTTTTTCCTGTACTGCAATAGCCTCCTAACAATACTCAAAAACTTATAGCCTGTCTTCTCTCTAATTCATTTTCTACACAGCTGACAAATCAATCTTTCTAAAGTATTAGGTCTACCAAAGCATTTCCCTACTTGAGAAAATTCATTGGCTCACTTTTGTCTTAAGGATAAAACAAACTTCCCTTCATTAATTAATTCCAATCTATCTTTCTAGTCTTTTTATTCTATTTTACAAGAAATATTTGTATTCAAATTCTGTATTTGCTTTTTGAAAATTCAGTGTTCAGTCTTTGACTTTCAAGATTTTGTAGAGATTGCCCCATGCCTAGAAGGCACAGCCTTCTTACACAAGTCTTGCAGAATTCTTAGGTTCCTTCAAGGCTCATATGTCATCTCTACAAGAAAACTAATGATTTCCCTTGCTGATAGTACTTTTTCCCTTCACACCACCCTCCTCAAATTGTGAGATGCTTAATTGTTTATATGTCATATTTGCATAGCAGAAGATCTTTATGGGAAAAGGCTACTTTTCAATTTGTGTTTGTATAACTTAATGACAATAATATACTGATAAGCATATCCTTAATGAGCGTTGGTTGGATACAATTTGTAAAACATTTAGAGTATTCATTAATGAGTTGTTAAATGTATAAAGAAAAAAGCAAGACATTTAGAAACAGTGACAAGAGATTCAAATTCTATCACCAATATTTAGTGTTTGGTCACTGTAAATTTATTTAAAGTTTATGAATCTGAGTTTTCTCATTTCTGGAATGAAATCAGTAATATGTATGCTTTCATTCCCCATTTGATAAATGGTCAAAGGATATGGACAGACAGTTTTCAGAAGAAATCAAAGTGATCTATAGTAATGTAAGAAAATGCTCTAAATCACTATTGAATAGAAAAATGAAAATTAACACAACTTTGAGATGGTACATCTCACACTTATCAGACTGGTTAATGTGAAAGAAAACAAAAATGATAAATGTGTGAAGGGATGTGGAAGATTGAGGCACTAATACACAGTTAGTATAGTTGTGACCTGATCCAACCATTCTGGAAAGGAATTTAGAACTATGCCCAAGGGCTATAAAACTGTGCATATTCCTTGACCCAGCAATAACTCTTCTATATTAGTACCCAAAAGAGATCAAAGAAAAAGGAAAAGGACTTATATTTGCAAAAATTTATATAGCAGTTCTTTTTGTAATCACAAAGAACTGGAAACTGAAGGGATACCCATCAATTGGAGAATGTCTGAACAAGTTGTGGTATTTAATTATGATGGGATACTATTGCGCTATAAGAAATGATGAGCAAAAAATTAAAAATAAGAAAAAAGAGATGATGAACAAAATGATTTCAGAAAGAAATGAAAAGACTGACATGAGCTGAAGCAAAGTGAAATGAGCAGAAGCAAAATAACATTAAACACTGTAAGAACAATATTATACAATGATCAGCTGTGATCAACTATTTTAAACAAAACAATTCCATAGGACTTATAATGAAAAATGCTATCTCCAGATAAAGAACTGATGAAGTCTGAATAGATGAAAGCATCCTTTTAAAATTTTCTTTAGTTTCCTTGTTCTTTTTGGTTTGCATTTTTTTTTTTTTTTTTTTTTTTTGCAAAATGGCTAATATGGAAATGTTTTGGACGATTACACATGTATAATCTATATTAATTGCTTGTCTTTTCTTAGAGAAAGGGAGAAAATTTGGAACTCAAAATAAAAAATATATATATATAATTCCTATCTCAAAGGGTTAGTATAAGGAAAAAGTATTTAGTAAGCCTTAAAACACTAAATAAACTTGAATTATGATTATTCATGATTTACTCAGTAAATTGCTATTTTAATTGCTCTCTACTACAGGATTTTCCCAGCTGTGACCTTCAAGGTTTCTCCTGAAACTTTTACAGTTTCACCTCCACCTCTCCATCTTTAACTGATTCCTTATTCCAAACATCTCTACTTCTTGTTATGTTATGCCACAGTTCTCTTTAACTGTTCTGACTCAGTTTCCCTGCACGAGTTTCTCTTATTTCAGTCTCCCTAACTATTCCCTTAGTTGTAAAAACCCATTCTGGTCCATTAAGATTGGGAACCGTTTACTCTAAGGTTATAAATTGTTAGCAAGATAAACAAGAGAGCAGACCTCCTGACTTTTCCCTGTCCTCAGGAATTTACAATATCCCTCAAGACCTCACTGACATCTTTATCTCTGTGTATTCAGACATCCTATCTCTGGGCTTTTAGGATTTATGGTCTCCCCCCAACCTAACAGAAGTTTTCCCCGGCATCTTACCCTTCTTTGTCTCTAGAGGATATTTAAGAGTTGGGTTTCTCCTATTCATTGCTGGAGGCTGGCTACTGGCTATGACACTCTCCTTCAGCCCTGGGACCAACATGGATTCCGTGGTCCCAGTATATCTTTATCTGACTGGATAATTTGAGACGAGAGTCCTGTCCAGTCAATTATACTCTCCAATTAATAAAATACTGAAAACTCTTTAATCTCTCTCCTGCCTCAGTTTCTCCGGCATTACAGTTAAAGGCAACAAGAATCTTAGGTCACTAACTTTGGTAATTTTGGCATTATCTTCCATTCCTCAGTCTTCCTCAACCCACATATCTAAACAATTGGGAAGTATTAATTGCCCAGCCTACTTTACAAGATCTCCTTTATATGTGTCATCTTCCCCCAAAAAATTAGAGGACAGCTACTATTTTGCTTACTTAATATGTGAATGTAGCCTGGAATGGGAACTAGATTCTTTATCTGGTTATGTACAGTATCTGATAGGATCCCACTCACCATCCCTAAAGTTTTCCAGACTAAAGCAGCCTCTTGCTGGGCCAATTCTTTCCTCCATTATAATGTAAATGTTTTGGTGGTAGAGGCTACTGTTGTAGTCCTATTCTTAATGCACAGTAAAGTGTTTACCATACATTAGGTTATAGTCCTTCATTCTCAAAGAGGACCAAAATGACATCACTATGTTAGTGTCAGGTTTAAAGTGTGCCCCACTGTGGTTGATTAGACCAATAAGAGCTCAGAATGCTCTGCCATATGTCGGGCACAAATAGTCTTTATAAACATTTGGGATGGATTCTTTAACCTAGCCATTTTGCTTTTCTTTTGAGGTAATTCAATTCTGCTTTGTTTATATAGCATGATACCTTCTCTGATGAGGACACACCAGGCAGGGCAGTCCTGTGTCAATCTCTCATGTTATACAAGCAATTCTAAAGTTCTTAAGAAAGATCTTAAGGTTGTCTTTGTATCATTTTTTTCTAACCACCTTGTGAGTACTTGTCCAGTGTGAATTCTCCATAAAAGTCTTGTTGGCAAGCGTACTTGACATCTGAACAACGTGGCTACCCAATGGATTTGCACTTTCTTCAGCAACAGTTTAAATGCCTGACAGCTTAGTTTGAGAAAGGACTTCAGTGGCTGATATCTTATCCTGCTAGGTGTTCTTCAGAATCTTCTTAAGACAATTCAAATGGAAGGAATTCAGTTTTCTGGCCCGGCACTGGGATACTATCCGTTCCACAGGCATACAACAAATGAGGTCGGCACAATGCTTCTGTAGACCTTGAGTTTAGTAGTTAGTGTAATATCTCTTCTCCCACACTTTCTTCCAGAGCCCCACAAAGCACTGATGAGCTAGCTCTGGTAATTCATGTGTCAATTTCATTATCACTGTGGACAAACCTGGAAAATATACTGCCAAGGTAAGTGAAATTACCTACAGCATTCAAAACTTCTCCATTTGCTGTAACCAATGGTTCCTCATATGGATGGTGGGATCTTGGCTGATGGAACACCTGTGCTTTCTTGGTGCTAATTATGATGCCAAAATTTGCATAAGCAGCAGAGAATCAATCCATAATTTGTTGCATCTCAGCTTTGGAAACTGCATTAAGTGCACAGTTATCTGTAAACAAAAAAATCATGCACCAACACTCCCTCTGATGGGGGTCTAGTGATAGAGAATTGAGGTGTAAGAATCCCCTCTGGTTGGCATAGGTCCAATGTGAAAGAATTTGTGAACCCCAAAAGTCTGAATGGCAAAAGGGATTTTTATTGACACTAAGAAGTCAGCTTTTCTAGAAAGACAGACTCCTCAGTGGCAAGAGGTCCTATGATGAGGATATCGTCAAAGCAGGCAAGAGTCCTGGCAGGTAGCTGTGCCAAGAAGAGAGGTTCCTTGGCAAGGCATAATCCTGCTTCAGACCTCTGCAGAGATTTGGAGCTCAAAATTGTCTTTTTATAAGAAGTCTGAGGTTGGGGCTTCTATTCAATGCCCCCAAGCCTACATTTCCAGTTGAAAAGTTTATTTTGGAGTTTCAAAGCACTCAATAGGAATATAAGGCCCACATCTCCAACTGAATGAAACCACTTAAATTTGAGCTACTGGGAGTGGTCCTGGGCTAATCTTCAACTCAACAGAGGGAGTGGCTAGTCCCAGCCAAGATTTCCAACAGAATGAAAACACTTAACTGCCCTGAAGGGTGGGTCTTTGTCAGAAGAGTTTCAGAGTTCACCCCCACTGCTTTCCCCCCAAAAGTCAAGGGGGACAGTTTCAGGGTTCACCCCCATCCCCCCATCACCTCTACTTTAGTTTTGATTTGTAGGCTTTTCAAATTGAAGAATTTACCATCAGTGCAATAGCTGATGTTGATGTCACATTTGTCCTCATTGAAGGCATTTGACAAGATGGCTGAAAACATCATGCTTTTAAAAAGCACAGGAGCATTGTTCAAAAGTTTTGAATGTCATTAGGTTACTTTTATGTGGCAAAACACCTGAGATTTACAAGATAGGAGGTTCACTGCTCCATACAAAAGCTTAATGAAACTTTCTATAGTACATGGCAAGAGAAAGTTAGCTCCAGAAGTTCAAGGATGCCCCCATTGTCCATTTCTATAAAGGCAAAGTGAATAGATAATCTTGTAATAAGCATGGAGTGGGATGGTGGGAAGGGAGGCATGCCTCTCAGTCACTGCTGTCAAAGTTCTCTTAAACATTACCATACAGTAAGCATTTAATAAAGGCTTTAAAAAAAAACAAAAAACCAATTTACTTTTCTCCAGGCTTGCCTTAGGATATTCTGGCCTTCACTAAGTCACAGAAGGGTTCCTCCTTTTCTCTAGCATATGTTAATGTTCAGGCATTATTCAGTCATATACAACTCTTCAATGGAATTTGGGGTTTTAAATGATTTCTCCAAGGCCACACCAACTACTAAATGTCTGAGGGGAGATTTGAATTCAGGAGTATAAACTTCCAGACTCCCAGCCCAGCACTCTATCTACTGTACCAACTAACTGGTATATGTATGGTAGGTGTTAAAACATTGATTGACTAACTCCTTTTTAGGTATCCTGTTCCTCTATAAGAACATAAATTTCTTGAGATAATGTGCTGCTTTCTCTGATGCTTATAGTTTATCCCTGGTGCTTAGCATAGTACCAGGCACAAGGTAAACACTTAAAAGATTCTTTACTTAACTTTTCTACCTTCACAAACACAACAACCTCTTAGTTCTCCCCTGATTATTCTAATTACTCCTTTTCAATCTCCTTTGATAGCGTCTCATTTTATTTTTTGAAATCTTCAGCTTCTTTCCATTCTCTCACACTCTAATTATAAATTTCCATCCTTCATCATAACTTCTATATCTATAAACAAAAGACTTAAACTATGTATCTCATCTCAAACTTAACTTGTCCGAAACTGAATTTTTCATCTAGATAGTTAGGTGGCACAATGAATATGATACTAGTTTTGGGGTTAGGAATGCCTAAATTTAAATCCTGTACCAGGTCTTTGCTTTATCAGTGTAGATAAATAATTCAATCTGTTCAGATTCAGTTACCTCATCAGTATAATAATATGGTCTCTAAAGTTATTTCCAGCTCTAAATCTATAATTTTATTTTTCCCCCTAGGCATTCCCCAGACAGTTTTCAACTGCCATGCTATGTTGGGAAGAAGACCTATTCCATCTCCTAATACCCCAGATGAGTAAGTAATTATGTCCTCATCAGTAGACTGATACCCACAGTTGACTACTATGAGCTGGGTTTTCTCAGGCCTCACAAGTCACAACACCTCCATCAGATAAATGAACGTAAGGGAAGACAAGCAAGTGTCCATGGACTTCTAACTGATACTTCTACACCTACCTCTTTCTGTTGCTGCATACTGTGAGTGCCAACTTGGATCTCATAAGACACAAGGCTGAACCTCAAGAGAGCTAGAAATGATCTAATCCTTAATAGGAAACACTATAATAACTGATACTCTTTTGGATTCACTTTTCAATGGTTAGCCTACTTCCAGTCTTTTCACGCCATTCATGTATGCACTCAATTTCCTCAATTGGATGCTCTCTTAGGCTGATCTACCTCAATCCAATCCTTCCTATCCCCAAGTCCAACTCCAGATCTGCTTTTCTTTTGCACTATATTGTCTCGAATAACTGCTTCATAACCAACATAACTTTTTTTTTCTCCCATTTTAATCCTACTTTCTCCCTCTTTTCACCTATTGGTTCTCCCTCAGATGTGGCACTCTTCTTTTCAATAATGGCTGCACATTAAAAATGTTTGTGGCAGCTCTTATTTCAGTGGCTAGAAACTGGAAACTGAGTGGATGCTCATCATTTGGAGAATGGCTGAATAAGTTGTGGTATATGAATGTTATGGAATATTATTGTTCTGTAAGAAATGACCAGCAGGATGAATACAGAGAGGCCTGGAGATACTTACATGAACTGATGCTGAGTGAAATGAGCAGAACCAGGAGATCATTATACATGGCAATAACAAGACTATACAATGATCAGTTCTGATGGATGTCTCTTCAACATTGAGATGATTCAAACCAGTTCCAATTATTCAATAATGAAGAGATCCATCTACACCCAGAGAGAGGACTATGGGAACTGAGTGTGAACCACAACATAGCATTCTTATTCTTTCTGATATTGTTTGCTTGCATTTTGTTTTCCTTCTCAGATTTTTTTTTTCTTTCTAGTTCCCATTTTTCTTGTGCAGCAAGATAAGTATAGACATGTATACATATATTGTATTTAACATATACTTTAACATATTTAATATGTATTGGTCTACCTGCTATCTAGCGGAGGGGGTGGGGGAAAGGAGGGGAAAAGTTGGAACAGAAGGTTTTGCAAGGGTCAATGCTGAAAAAAAAAAGATATAATAATAAAAAAATTTTTATTATGGCTTTTTATTTACAAAATATATGCATGGGTAATTTTTCAGCTAAACCACTGTAGAACCAAATTTGTCCTGCAAAACTGAATTCTATCAATCTGGGTACAGAAAGGGTGCTGGATTTGTAGTTAAAGAGCCTTAATAATGAAAAATAAACCTAGACTTTTATATCCTCCACATTCAGAATCCTTAGGGAATTAGGGGTTTAATCTAGGTAATTAATGCTTCAGCAAATATAATTTAGTCTGCTTAGTCAACTTTTATCTACTAGCTATTCCCAAACACCAGACCAGGCCTCCCCTTAACATCCAACTCAATGAATCATATATCTATAAGTAATCTTGTCATCTGTCTACTGCTAAAAA
The DNA here is from genome assembly GCF_902635505.1 of Sarcophilus harrisii. NCBI lineage: Eukaryota > Metazoa > Chordata > Mammalia > Dasyuromorphia > Dasyuridae > Sarcophilus > Sarcophilus harrisii. The sequence goes on along the minus strand of NC_045426.1, from coordinate 580,765,510 downwards.
TGTACTTCTCCCCTTCTCCTTTCCACTACTTGTGAACACAGTAATCAAATAAAAAAATACCATTACATCTGGAAAGTTAATGAAAATTAGCTGCTTTATTTATATATCAACTCACAATCCTTAAGACTAATTAGACCAAAAATGTCTTTCCTTGAGTGAGTTGTTTACTGTTAGAATGAAAGCTCCTAGGTGATAAGTACTGCTGACTCCTTTTTAAAAATCTGTATTCTGAGCACTTAGCAAAATTCCTAAACGATATTAAGTGATCATTAAACATTTATTTATTTATTGTTGTAGTGGTAATCATTTCTATTTGAGAAAACACAATTAACCATCTAATTACTCAATCTGACTTCTGAGCTTTCTAAGTCATCTGTATAGCATAAATAACTGCTAAATGCAAAAGGCTTTATGCCAACTTTATAAGGGGATAAGGTACAAAAAGCCTTGAAGTGTAGTAAAGAAGTAGATACAGAAGAAATGAGGCACCCTGACAAAATTCTTCATTAGACAAGAGAAATTAGAAAGGGGAGTAATCATCATTAAGTATCTATTCAATATTTGCTGTGGGCAAAATATTGTCCCCTCTATGATACATATGCATGAGCTCCCTACAGAGAACAAGTGACCTGGATATACTAAGATATACTTAGACCTAACAAGATATTCTTTGTCCACAATCTATTAAAAACTATTTATAATACACTAAAATAACTCATTTCAACAGTGTGGAAGTTTTTCCCCATTAAAAGCTTGTTGATTATAAAGCAAGTTGGTAAATGTCTTTCTGCAGACTATGTCCTTGTATTATAAGAAAAAAAAAAAAAAAAAGCCAGGGTTTACAAAGTAATAATTTTGGCTGCAAAATTAACTTTCCAATTACTTTGGTTCCAAACACATTAACTTATTCAAACTTGCACTAAAAGAATAATCCTTTGATGATTTTAAGTTATGATGTTCTAAGTTTTATCTGATGACAACTTCAGGCTGTTAGGTTCAATAATTCTATTTGTAAAAGATCTAGGAATATTAAAATGACTTCAAGAAACTTAAGAATATGGGGATTTAGATTTCAGTAATATGATCATAATATATTTTTTCTTAGTATTAAATTTTTCAAGAAATGTATTTTTTAATCTATAAGTATCTATATGGTACATTTCATTAATGTCTTTGGCTAGTTCAACTTCCCATATTTACAAAGGACCAAATATATATATTTTTATATATATAGTTATACATATGTTCTCAAAGTAGTCAGAATTTTTGAAATGAAAATAACCTGAAAAATTACTTAATTCTCCATCCCCATTGTATAAGAGGAAATTGAGAGACTAACTTGTTACAATCACATTAACAGCAACAGAGCTTGTCCAAAAACAGAAAGAGAGAGAGAGAGAGAGAGAGAGAGAGAATAGCTTCTAAAATTATATAATACCTTTCTTCAAAAATAAATAACAAAGACTTTTCAGTCTTTCTGTGGTTCCATTTCATAATATTCCTGTGCTAAGTTAAATAACTTGAATTGTTGGAAACTAATATGGCAGAAACTAGGCATTGATCCACACTTAACACCATACACCAAGATAAGGTCAAAATGGGTTAGGCATAAAGAATGAAATTATTAATAAATTAGAGGAACATAGGATAGTTTACCTCTCAGACCTGTGGAAGGGGAAGGTCTTTATGACCAAAGCAGAACTAGAGATCATTACTGATCACAAAATAGAAAATTTCGACTATACCAAACTGAAAAGTTTTTGTACAAACAAAACTAATGCAGACAAGATTAGAAGGGAAGCAATAAACTGGGAAAATATTTTTACAGTCAAAGGTTCTGATAAAGGCCTCATTTCCAAAATATATAGAGAATTAACTCTAATTTATAAAAAATCAAGCCATTCTCCAATTGATAAATGGTCAAAGGATATGAACAGACAATTCTCAGATGAAGAAATTGAAACTATTTCTAGCCATATGAAAAAATGCTCCAAGCCATTATTAATCAGAGAAATGCAAATTAAGACAACTTGAGATACCACTACATACCTGTCAGACTGGCTAGAATGACAGGAAAAGATAATGTGGAATGTTAGAGGGAATGTGGGAAAACAGGGACACTAATACATTGTTGGTGGAACTGTGAATACATCCAACCATTCTGGAGATCAATCTGGAATTATGCCCTAAAAGTTATCAAACTGTGCATACCCTTTGATCCAGCAGTGTTTCTAGTGGGCTTATACCCCAAAGAGATCTTAAAGGAGGGAAAGGGACCTGTATGTGCAAGAATGTTTGTGGCAGGTCTCTTTGTAGTGGCCAGAAACTGGAAACTGAATGGATGCCCATCAGTTGGAGAATGGCTGAATAAATTATGGTACATGAATATTATGGAATATTACTGTTCTGTAAGAAATGACCAACAGGATGAGTTCAGAAAGGCCTGGAGAGACTTACACGAACTGATGCTGAGTGAAACAAGCAGGGCCAAGAGATCATTATATACTTCAACAACAATACTATATGATGACCAGTTCTGATGGACCTGGCCATCCTCAGCAATGAGATCAACCAAATCATTTCCAATGGAGCAGTAATGAACTGAACCAGCTATGCCCAGTGAAAGAACTCTGGGAGATGACTAAAAACCATTACATTGAATTCCCAATCCCTATATTTTTGCCCACCTGCATTTTGGATTTCCTTCACAGGCTAATTGTATAATATTTCAGAGTCCGATTCTTTTTGTACAGCAAAATAATGGTTTGGTCATGTGATACTTATTGTGTATCTATCTAATTTATATTTTAATATATTTAACATCTACTGGTCATCCTGCCATCTGGGGGAGGGAGTGGGGGGAAAGAGGGGAAAAATTGGAACAAGAGGTTTGGCAATTGTCAATGCTGTAAAGTTACCCATGCATATAACCTGTAAATAAAAGGCTATTAAATTAAAAATAAATAAATAAATAACTTCAATTGTAATTCAATAAGATTCAATAATGACTCTTTTTTTCCTCCTTGATTTTTCTTAGAGTTGTTTTATATGGACAATAATTCTTGTATCTTTTTAATGGAGATCCTGTTTTGCCACTCTGATAAACAGGGATCCTAAATGATAATGAAGTGATTGGAGAAAATGGGTTGAATGCCTGAAACACACCTAAGGCTCAGGGCTAGAGAAAACAAAAAACAAAAACAAAAAAAAAACCAACTAAACAATATCACCACTTAGAGGACCATTAGCTTCATCTGGATTTTAATACCATGTTGATGACATAATCTGTCTGCAAGTCATTTAAAATTGAAACCTAGATTTTTTTGGCTTTTTTTTTCTACTGTCGATCAGATTAGCAACCAAATAAAAAAACTAGTGGAGTGCTTTCTGCTCTGTTTTGTCAATGAAAACTTTTGGCCTATCTACCTGTATACTAACTTCTTTGAAGCCTTATCTATTTCATCTTTATCCTCACTGTACTAGTTCAGTAACACAACTGAAGAAGGATGTGTATGTGTGTGCCCCTGCAAATGCATGCACAAGCTTCCTTTGCTTGTCATTAACATAAGAAATTTCAAGAATTCCTTGGAATTGTCGAATTTGAAAAATTTCATACAGATATGAGATAGTTTAATGTAACATTGGTATCTTAACACCTCAGAACCTCTACTATGACTACATCAATAAAATAAATAAAAGTATAACTCTTACCTAATATTTATCCCTAACACAAGTCCCAAGAAATAAGACCAGTTGTCGAAGATAATGCATATGAACATGGAATAATCTTTTTTTTTTAAGAATGGTACAGGGAGAAGGGGTTTCCCCTGCAAATGATTTCATTAACAAAGTATGGGGAATCCTTTCACAGATAGAAATTTGCAATTTATCTCTAATTCAGAGATTTAGAAAGTTGCCTGGGAGACTGACAGGCCATCATTTACCAAAATCACAAACTTACACAAGTATGTGTAAGAGAAAAAATTTGAATGCAGGTTTTCTTGACTGAACTATTTTGTAATGACATTTTGCTTCTGTGTTACTCCCTAAAATAACTAAATATTGTGAAACATCTTAAAAATAAGCCCATTTACCAGTCTTACAAATTACAAGATAGAGTAGGGAATTAAAAGTTAAAAAAAAATATATCAACCAAAACACTTCTTTAATTCATTCGAGAAACAAAGCCTTTTTTAACCAATATTTGTAAGCACCCTTTTCTTCCTCATCTTTAACTTTTCAAACTCTACACCCGAAAAATGTCTTGGACAAACATGGTAATTACTAGAGTCAATAGTACTTTGCTCTCAGAGTAGTGACAGGGCAGCAATGTGTGTTTCCTTGTTGACAAATTCACATTTGTGGGGTTATATAATATAATGTAAAAGAACTGATTAAGAAAAATTTTTTATAATGTAAAACCTTTCAAAACACTAAGTGTTTTTGATAGAATAGAGTGGAAAAATTGAAGAACATGTGAATATATGCAGGGGAACAACAAAGTGGGAACTGGTTGCTTGAAAATCAAATAGGATGTTAGTCAACAAACATTAAGGATTTACCATGTTCCAAACAGTATGCTAAATTACTAGGATAAAAAAAAGAAGAAGAAGAAAAAACTCCCTGCTCTCAAGGATCATATGTTCTAATGGGGCTTCTTCCCCCAACATATAAATAAAAATATCTAGAAGATATATACAGAGGAGAAGAAATTCACAACTGGGGTTTGGGAAAAGCCTCCTAAAGAAACTAAGATTAAACTGTGTTTTGAAGGAAACCAGGGAAACTAAGAGATGGAAATGAGAGGACAATATTCCAGATATGGCGACAAACTACAAAATCAGAGATGGGAGATGGCAAGTCAGATCTGAGGTACTCAGAGAGTATCATAGTTATCTTGACTGCATTGCTTGTAAAGAGGTACTAAAGTGCTCAGATGATAGAAAATGCAGAAAGAGGAAAGCTTATTGCAATGTCTCATCAATTCCACTTACTTAGTACCTTGTAAGTATCCCTGTTTCAGGTTCAGAGTTCTGGCCTATAACAGGTTATGAAAGGCCAAGAAGTAATAATAAGCCACTGGGACTCCTTGAGTAAGGTGATATGGTTAGATCTGTGCTCAAAAATAAACTCACACTGGGAGCAACATTGTGGAGTAGGAAAAGACTTTTATAAGAGAAATAAAAAAAATAGTCTACTACAGTGGTTCCATGAAGAACAAAGTGACGGAAAAACAATAAGGGAAAACAATTTGGGAGGATAAGGAAAATGCATGGGAAAATAAACATTCTTGAAAATGGATCAGACATAGCAAAAACAAAAGAATATCCTTCTTAATTGATTTAATACATAATGTATCCATTATGCTCATCCTGGTTTTAACTATCAGTAGAGAGGAACTTAAAAATATATTTAAAAAAATAGACTTCAGACTTATGATGAAAAATGCTACTCTTACCCAGAGAAAGAACTGATTGTATTTGAATATAGAATGAAGCATACTTTTTTTAAATTTTATTTTTCTTGAGGGTTGGGTTTTTTTGAGAGGAGGAGGGAAATCTATGTTTTCTTTTGCAACTTAACTTTTATAGCAATGTTTTGCAAAACTTCATATGTGCCTTCTCACGGGAAGGGGACTGGTGGGAGGCAGAAAGGGAGAGAATCTGTAACTCAAAGTTTTAACAAAGAATGGAAAAATTTGTTTTACATGTAACTAAGAAAAATAAAATATTAAAAAATAAAATAAGATATAGTTTCATCATACTACAGAAATATAACAGAATGCTTCAAATGACTTTATAAATCCCCACTAATATCCCCATTCCTATTGGTACTACTTGTTCAGCAGGACTAGAATGGCATTTATCATCTTAAAGCTCTTCTACTTCACAACTTCCCTATATTACTGCCAAAAACACAACCATTCTTTCATACAACCTTCTTGATATAACTTCTAGTCATCTTTAAGGTTTCCCTTTCCTTTGCTTTGTTTCTTCCCATATACAGTTAGTTAATACAACATGGCAACTCTTACTGATCACCTTTAGCAGGGCTCTGCACCTGACACTTCCCCAAACATGTAGGAGAATAAAGTGGTACAGTGGAAAGAGCACTGGGCTTGGAATCAGGAAGACTCACCTGAGTTGACAATCTGACCTGTGACACTTATTAGCTATATAATCCTTGGCAAGTCCCTTAACTCTGTTTAACAGCCTCAGTTTCCTCATCTGTAAAATGTTCTAGAGAAGGAAATGGCAAACCACTTCAGTATTTTTGCAAGAAAATACCAAATGAAGTCATGAAGAATATTACCAGATTCATTGTCCTAATCCATGGATCTGTTTGTGTCATTCCAATGCTGAGTTATATTCAACAATTCTAAACTTTACCTTAATCAGGAGCAGAAACCTTAGCTTAAAATTTAATGTCCTCCAAAATCTGGTTATCAAAAATCTTTTCATCCCTAATTCAAAATATTTCTGGACATGCTTTAGTTTTGTAATTTCCTGTAAAAAACTGCATGATAATAGCATAATCTTTTTCTTTTGGGGGTAAGGAGAGGATAAGGAGGTATAGTTATGATTTCATTAGCACTGGGAATCCTAGGTATAGCGACTCACTCCACAGATGCATATCTACAACACTTCATATATAACTTAGGTTCTGAGGAAGTTTCCTTGAACACTGAGAAGTTGTGACTTCCTTATATTTACAAAGGTAATATATACAGAAGGAATGACCGAAAACCAAATCTTCCATACTTAGTAGCTCACCTATGCCACACTGCTTGTTATTTTGTACCTTTACTTACACTATTTTATGTATGCCCTCTTTCTGACATCCCCAATTTCTACATATTTATATTGTGTCCTTTTATATTAATGTCAAATGCCACCTTTTCTGCTCAAGTAGAAGTGATTTCTGAATAAGAAGGTAAAAGCTAGAAAGAAATTATGACCCTGAAAAGATAAATGACATAGCTAATTAAGTGCCAAAACTAGAATTCAAAACCAGGTCTTTAATCTCAAATCCATTGTTCTTTCTGCTGTTTCTTTTTCCATAATACTTGTATAGACTTAGCTTACGTTATATTGTACTTATTCCCCTTTGTATTGTAATCTTATTGAGCCAGTCATTGTCTATTTTACATATATGTACATATGCATATATAGGTACATATATATGTATATTACATATAGGTGCACTTCATACAAACATACATATTTATATCTATATAACAATATCTATTTATCTATCTCAATTTTTATCCCTCTCGGTATCTAAGACAACTAATACACAGAGAATATGCTAAATAGGTTTAATAAATGAATGTTCATCTATGTCATATTCAGCAATTATTATTACTAAAGTCTGTTTCGTATCTCTTTAAAATTGAATATATATTTCAAACTAAATATTTGTGGAATCAATTCAACAAACAACATTTTTGGATATCTACTATAAGCCATATACTATACTAGTAGTTGTAAATACAAAGACAAAATGAAACTGTCTATAGGGTATACT